>NC_083340.1:8692335-8818362 GCF_019175385.1 Lycium barbarum
TACTAGCAAAAGGGTCGATGAATCAAAACGTCGAAATGGGTCCCTCTTAGAAGTCCTTTTATAACCTACTTTTATCTGATTTCCCAATCGTTTTATTAATCTTATTTTTTTCCAATAAAGTCTCATTAGTCAACTCCTAAAATTTAAGTCCATTATTAGCCAGAGTTTTGTGGTTATCTTGCAATACATGATGGTCAAATCCTCTCAATTAACGCGTGTCAAAATGTTAATGATTCGACAAGTATCCTCCAACTCAAATTTAATTAACTTTGCTTGCTACAAGAAATTTTTCTCTCTTGAATCTTCTACTATATTCGTTTTATTAATCCTTGATTGTGTAGTGCCAATTTTAAATTGACCTCTTAATTTATCATCTCAATTGTTCTTATATGTATGGTCATCTAGTTTGCTTGCTCGATGTTTTAAAAGAAAATTAAAAGGACCACTCATAAACTAAAGGTGGTAAATGGTAGTTAGACCCCTACCATATTTTTTCGAATCATTCAAGATGAAAATTGAGTTAAATTCCTCTATGCGGTTGCATATAGCTTTGCTTGAGTAAGGGCCATTCCAGATAGGCTGCTTTTGTTATTACGGAAGCTTTTAGAAAAAAGATCTTTTCCTTTATGATATTAATGATTTTTTCAAGGGAAAAGGATCAAATATACCCTTCTACTTTACTCTATTGATTAAATATACCCTCTGTTAGCTAAAGTATCTAAATATACCCCTCCGTTAGCTAAAGTTGTTAAATATATCCCTACATGGATGGAAATGTCCAAATTAAATGAAATTAACCATTTAACTTAAAAAAAATCCATGCCCCGTAATTTTAACCCGACCTGATAGTTAATGCCCCATCATGGCGTGTGGTAGCTTCAGTTCCATTTTAGGACTAGGAAGTAAGAGAATCAGCAAATAGTTGTCTTAGATATTGAATCACATTTTAATGATTCCATGATGAATAGACTTGATGGCGAATTGGGAAGAACAAAGAAGACATCTTCATTATGTCTAACCAACCACATTTGGTTCGATAACCTTGTTGTGGACTAACCAAATTAGTTAGTTTAACAAATGATGGGACATTTCCATCCATGACACCATCCAACTTTGAGGTCTGGTGTCTCCCTACCGGAAAGTTGAGAAAAAAGAACCTCAAAAACTAGTCCTCGCAATTCATTGTGCTTGTCATACCATTGTCTTGCCAATTCAAAAATCCTTCATCAAGAGCTTGTCGCATCCATGGGTGCCGGCAACATTCAGTTGCTTCTGGAATTGTCAGCTACAGCAAAATCTATGGGTCGGGTCGGTTAAATTACGGGGCATGATTTTTTTTAGGTTAAATGGTTAATTGCATCTGATTTGGTCATTTCCATCCATGTATGGGTAGATTTAACAACTTTAGCTAACAGGGGGTATATTTAGATATTTTGGCTAACGGAGGGTATATTTAACCAATAAAGTAAAGTAGAGGGGTATATTTGAACCTTTTCCCTTTTTTCAATCATTAGAGTTGTGTCATATTAAAACGACGAGAACAAGAACAAAAGGGTGGTGGGGATTAAGGAGTCCGGAGCCAAAATGGCTTATTTTTGCAGCCATTAGACCAAAATAGGGTGTCTTTTTTTTTTATATACCATAATGGGCATTTCGTTGATTATTCAACGAAATGCCCAGCATTTACTGTTCATAACCGCAACAATTTTTTTTTTTTTTTGCAGTTCGTGAACTGCTTAACGCAATAGCAGTTTTTTTTTTTTTTTTTTTTTTTTTTTTGCATTTCGTGACACAATCAACGAAATAGATGTTTTTTTTTTTTAATTTCGTGAATAAAAACGAAAACTGATTTGTTTTGTTTTGTTTTTTTTCGCATTTCGTGACACAATCAACGAAATAGGTGTTTATTTTTTTTTGTATTTCGTGAATAAAAAAAGAAATAGGAAATTATAATTTTTTTTGGGGGTGGTGAAATTATATATATATATGAATGAAATAAAAAAAATATATATAATTTCCTATTTATATATAAAATATATATATATAATTTCCTATTTATATATAAAATATATATATATATATATATATATATATATGAATGAAATATATATGTATGAATGAAATATATATGTATGAAATATTTTCCTATTTCGTTGGTATATAAACGAAAAAAAACATATATATATTCATCTTATTTCATTGGCATATGAACGAAATAATAAATATATATATATATATATATGAATGAAATAAAAATATATATTTTTATTAATATATTTTTATTAATATATATATATTAATAAAAATATATATTTTTATTTCATTCATATATATATATATTTTTTTTCATTCATATATATATATATATAAATATATATATATGAATGAAATATATATGTATGAAATATTTTCCTATTTCGTTGGTATACAAACGAAAAAAAATATATATATATATATATATTCATTCATATACCAATGAAATAAGATGAATATATATATATATATATTTTCGTTTATATACCAATGAAATAGGAAAATATTTCATACATATATATTTCATTCATATATATATATATATATTTCATATATATATATATATATATATATATATATATATATATATATATATATATATAAATAGGAAATTATATATATTTTTTTTATTTCATTCATATATATATATAAATTCACCACCCCAAAAAAAATTATAATTTCCTATTTCTTTTTTTATTCACGAAATACAAAAAAAAAAAAAAAAAAAAAAACCTATTCCGTTGATTGTGTCACGAAATGCGAAAAAAAAACAAAACAAAACAAATCAGTTTTCGTTTTTATTCACGAAATTAAAAATAAAAAAATAAAAAATAAAAAAACATCTATTTCGTTGATTGTGTCACGAAATGCAAAAAAAAAAAAAAAAAAACTGCTATTTCGTTAAGCGGTTCACGAACTGCAAATATATATATATATATATATATATATATATATATATATATATATATATATTGTTGCGGCTATGAACAGTAAATGCCCATTATGGTATAAAAAAAAAAACACCCTATTTTGGTCTAATGGCTGCAAAAATAAGTCATTTTGGCTCCGGACTCGGGGATTAAGTCTTATATGTCAAACTGTCAAACCCCTACTGAAGTTTATTTTCTAACAAAAATAATTTTATTGCGCATCAGTTTTGTATACTTTGACTTTCTGGAGAACAAAGAACTTGTGAAATTGAGAAAATAATTTGTGCCATAGGTATTGCTCCTTTTCATTGAAAAGTGTCATGTTGAGGGAATTGTTGTTGTCTCTGTGCTCTTGGGCATTTTCTACCTCATTGGTTATTTTTTGGGATTGAAATAGGTTTAAAGTCTATTTCCTCCGTTCCAAATTAGCTGTCATGTTTTGCTTTTCGAGAGTCAAATTATGTGAATTTTGATCAGTAAGTTAAATATTTTTCTCATCTATTGACATGAAAATGTTTGCAACTTGAAGTACTTTTCGTATAATTCTTTATTATCTATATTTTAATTGTAAAAATTTTGAGTTGTTCCATTTCAATTTAGCTTCAAGATTAATCAAATTGACTCTAGAGAAGCGAAACATGAAAACTAATTAAAAAAAAAAGGGAGTACATTCTTAGCTCCCGTTTGGCCATAGATTTTGGGAGCATATTTTGAAGATTTGAACAAATCTTTGTTTGACCATAAAATTTTGACAGATTTTGAAGACAAATCTTCAAATTCCCAAACTGGCTCAAACCTATTTTTGGCCAAGATCTATGTTTTGGCATTTTCAATACTTTTAAAAACTACCCCAAACTTTTGTATTTTATAAAAAAAAAAATCATCTATTTATGAACCAACTAATTCTATCTACCATGTTTTCGCAATTAAAGCAGTTTCTTTTGTTTATACAATGTGGGAAGATTATATTAAAGAATATCTAGTTACTACCGTTGTTTTTTTTTTCTTGCACGGATGGATTTTTGTATTGTAATTTGAATTGTAGTAGCTAGTAAGTGTGTTACTAACAATTGTTATTAAAATATCATGTTCTGCATAATTTGGGATTAACATGTACATGTTTTGTATGGTTGTGTATTCTTGATAGTTTTTAGAACTTATGGGTATAGGTAATCTTTCATGTTTTCAAAAACAAAAAGTGAAAATATGTTTTGAAAAACTATGGCCAAACGCATTTTCAAAACTAGGAAAACTTCACCAAATTAAGTTTTTCAAAATTTTTTTGAGAATCTATGGTCAAACGCTAGCTTAATATGTTGTGTCATGTCAGTATCAATGTCAGATTCATTCGATAAATTCTTACTTTGCTAAATATTGAACTTCTTTTTGTTCACGTTCGAAATGTCCAGTCCTGAGCATGCTTGCTTGAGATTCTTATGAGTTGGGTTTTTAGGAAATAATGAGATTCTGAAACTAAGATACAGGAGAAAACTTGGTTGTCACGTGAATACGTGATTTTATTATGTGCTGGAGCAAGACTAGAAACATCACTACAGAGTGGTAAAGATTAAGGCTTGTCTAGCGCCAGTTGGTCAGGGTTACAATTTATATAGCAATCATTCAGAAATTCCCTGTTTATGTGATACTACTATACAACCTTGTCGTTTCGCATGTGTGTTTAATTAGTGTTTACTTCTTAATATTCTTCGGGAACAAATTGTCAAAAGGCAATTTTTCGATCGATCTGACAGGTGTACATATATTCTTAGTTAATCTCAGATCCCCCAATCAGCTCAATGAGTTATAATACGAGCCAATGTACTTGAGCTATAACAAATACGGTATCATAACCGCATACTCCATCGGTACAGTGGTGGAAAATCTTCAATGAGGATGTACGTTGAGTACATAAGAAGGGTGTATATGACGTCCATGACGGAGAAGGATCAACACAGAGAAGGACCGGCAGACTTATAGAAAATATTTGTAATGTTTTTATGCTTAATCAATAAGAATCACAGATCTTAGACATTGGATTAATGATTGCGAAATTAGTCAACTAGCTAGTTGTAGTCGTAAACGAGAAAATTCTTAATAATCACTTCGACATTGTATACGGGTAAAACCGAGGATACAGGCACGCTCGGTTTCCCGTTGTCATGGTTATGCTCGGTCACGATACGACCGTCTCACAGGGAATGAGGCTTCGAGCTCGGGCCGGGATGAGGCGATAAAGGAAGGGTGGTCGACTGCCATAAGGAGAATACCGAAATATCCGCCCTCAACCGGATAATTCAGCGTCGATCTCGGTAAACAGCTGTCACCAGATTTCTTTTCTTTATTTAGAATTGTACTAGGGGTGAAACTCCTCTACTATATAAAGAGGAGGTTCTCATCCATTAAAGGGGTTGGAAACAAAAAAGGGAGAAAGAGTTCATATTAAAAATAATAAGAATCCTTTGAAACCATTCCCACTTGTTCTTAAATTCATCTCTATTATTCACCTTGTAAGTACTCAACAGAGGGTGTCAACCTCGGTCTACGTACCCGAGGCCAGACATACTTAATAGTTGGTCAGATCTACTTCTTGATTTACTTATTGCCTTATCTTGCAATTTAATCCATAATTGAATTTAGCTATATATTTTTGGCATCACGAATAAATTTAATTGTTCTCCGTTTTAAGGTTAAACAGACATCTTTGCTTAAAAGTGCATTTTTTTTTTATCTTGACAAAATTTTGTGAAAGAATTAACTAAATAAAGGAATTTTCTCGTCGAAGGAATTAAAGATACCTCGAGGAATCTATCGGAAAAAGTAAGATATAAGGATATTCTCTCACCGAGAAATATCCTTTTTAATTTAATCTTAATAATTGATGCGTAGAATATACAGACACAACTTTTAATTTGTTTGCATGAGTTGTTCAACACGCATGAAAATTTTGTGTCCCGTAAAGGTTGCTTATCCTAAAAGGACCTAAAATTTGGCTACTTCTTGAATCTATTTTTAAGTAACAGTGATGAAAGAGATCGGAAATGAAAGGTCATGTTTTCTGTAGATACTGTAGCCTTGGTCCTAGAAGGAGATAGATATGGACGTTAGTTGAAAGGACGACAAATTTTTCATTATACATGAATTTATCTTTTTATCGATGTCACATGCTACAACAAGTAAAGATTATTTGATGGTGTAAAAATTATTTACACGGAGAAAATATATTACTTAAATAAAGTCAGAGTAAATATTTTTTTACACAATCAGGTATATCTACAAGTACGCCTCCTTAAAATATGAAATCTTGAAAATAAGATTACAATAAGTAAAGATGACCCTATGTTATTTATATTGACGGTGTCTATTGCTTAAACTCCATTAAAAAAAAAACACTTATTTTATTCTTCAAGTAACTAATTTTATTAATTAATAGATTTTTAAAACGATATGATATGTTTGTTAGAATATATACGACCGGCAATCAATCAACTGGAGTGCAATTAGTAAGAAACATGTGTGACATGCTAGTTGTAATTTATTTTCCAATGGCAACCTTTTTTATAAGGTCAAAGCACCCTGAAAAGAACCACTGTATTTAGCTCTCTTTTCTGTATATATTTTCTTCTCTTTCTTGAGCTGTCCAAATCTGGAATTCACATTTCCTGGATTTGTAAGTTTGTCTTTAGTCCTTTTAGTTCCAAAAGTTTGGCAAGTGCAACATTATGAGATTTCGCTTTCGCCCAAGTGCCTTTTCTCCATTGGTAAGTTATGAAAGTCGCGGTGGGTGGAAATTTGAAAAATATTATCAAAGAATGAGAGAAAAAAACGTGAAAATAGATCAATTGGACCTTTCACATTTGAATAGAAGAAAATAATTTTATAAAAATTTTACGTGTTAATTTAAGATTTATTATATGTAAAAGGAAATAATTATAAGAAAAATTTTAAATAAAATTTTATTTATAAAGTACTACAAAATCAATCAATTCTAATTATGGAACTACACTGATATGTTATTGTTGTTGAACAAACTCAATTAACCAAAAAAAAAAAAAAAAAAAAACACGGTAGTATTAATGTTAGTTTAAAATGATTACTTTTCAAGAAAAAGTAGAAACGTGATTTTCCCCATTGTTTGGATGCATTCTACCACTTTCCCTATCTTCACTTTTTGAATGCATGCCCACCGCAGAAAAGTTCTTAGGAGTTGATTAATCTTTTGACGTGCAATATTTATTTAAACGAAACAACTTTAGACTTTTGGGTTTTGCAATTTTAGCCTATTATTAGTTGCTAGAAACAAAATATCAAAAAGTTGCAAAATTCCTGGGCCAGACAAATAATTTGCTCTGCTCTTCAAGTACATGTAATGGATACTGCAATCCTCAAATTTTCATGCCCATCACCCATTTTTGAAAAGCTATATTTTACTCACAAGATACCCGGGAACTATACAATATCTTGTGATTATTGCACCAAATTGCATTGTCACTTTTATTTACAAGATCTAGAATTTTACTTTGCCACAATAATTTTATTTAATCAAGGTTGAAACATGCATGGTAACTGTGTATATGATTTTTTGTAATATCAACTTAAGTTGACCTATTATAGAGGTTATTACTTTATTTTTCATGTTGTCATATCAAACTTGATATAGAGAATTACTTATTGTTATAGGTCAAGTTTACAAAACTTGAACTCTTGCTTGATATGTTTCACAGTTTCAAGTTGTTTTGGTGGTGCTAAGTGTTTTTCCGGAAGTATATTCTTTAGAAATACGTCTTCTTGGATGGGATCATTTAGTATTTTGTTACTTTGATCCAAGAAAAACGATACTACAAAAAACGAGACATTTTACCTTTATCACTTACATATATCAATACATACTCTATATCTTTTTTTAAAAAACTTTTTATTTTATTTTATTACATAGGGGAAGGGGATTACAACGTGGGGATTCAAACCCTCACCAACAAGGTGAAAATTCAAGTAGTCAACCAATTGAGCTACTAAATTCCTTAATACATACTCTATATCACTTTCTTTATTGTAATTTCTAAGATGGTTAATTTGATTTCTTAATTAAACAAAAAGTGAAATCCCTTTTTACATGGGACTAGCTGGGCACTTTTTAAATTTCCCCTTTTGAATTCATGGGTACAAGCATTTTGAAGTTCACTGTCATTCATTTAGTGTATCATTTGAAGCTAGGGACCACGAAATTTCCTCCCAAAAAAAACCAAAAGAAAAGGAAAAAAAAAAAAACATTCATGTGGACTTACCACTCCCCTGATAATGGACCTATGTAAATAAAACAAAATAAAAATAAGGCATTAATTAATATAATAAAAGAAGCCAAAGGAGAGACCCCAAACCAACGGCTATAAAAGGGTAATGGAATCAATTGAATCTTACCATAGTCTTGGATACCTTCTATCTCTTAATATCTCTACCTTTCTTCCTCATAGTACTTCACATATATCAATTAATCAAAAAAAGAAAGAAGCTAAAATGGCACTTCCTGTGACACAACAAGAAACAAAAACTCTTCCAGATGCCTGGGATTACAAAGGCCGACCAGCTGTTCGATCCTCGTCCGGCGGTTGGTCTAGCTCCGCCATGATTTTAGGTAACTTTCCATATTTGAACTTGTCATTGTTGGATTTAGAAACGGATCTAAGACAAGTTCTATGAGTTCAACTGAACTCATTCGTACTTTAGGCTAAAAAATATATACATATTACTTATTTTATTATTTACTATATATAGGGATTGAGGCGGTGGAGAGGCTAGCGACATTAGGTATTGCTGTAAACCTGGTGACATATTTGACTGGGACCATGCATTTAGGAAATGCTAGCTCGGCCAACAACGTGACAAATTTTCTTGGAACTTCATTTATGCTCACTTTGCTTGGTGGTTTTGTAGCAGACACTTTTCTTGGACGGTTCGTGAATTTCTATTTACCTTAAAATTTGGAAATTATATGAAACTTATCTGTCACTAACATCTTTTATTGCTCTTTACTTTTAATTATTTTTCAGGTATCTTACTATTGGCATCTTTACTACTATTCAAGCCATGGTACGTGCCAATTTTTCGAATCTTGATTGGAAATAACTTAATAGAAATATCTTTCTCAAAGTTTCTTTTTCAACTTTGAGTGCCATCATGTTGGAGTTGGACTAACTTGGTCATCAAATCAACCTATTCCCTTCCTTCATACGTGAGATTGATGCATGAACACTAAACATTTTTCAGAATATTTGACGAGGAGAATAGAAAGAGTAAGAATATTGACATCCATGAAGGGATTAAAGAATCTAAATATAAATGCTGTGAAGAGGAAAATCGATCAAAAAGGGAATTAAGATGAAGAAAAATCTAATGCCACTTGGTTTAAATTAACCCTTTGTTAAATGATGAATGAAATGGAGCAATTAGCATGGGCGTTGAATCATGATTCATGAATGGTTGATTATGAAATGAAAAAGTGGAAAAAGAGAAGGAAGAAGAAGAGAAAAAGACATAGAATATACCATTACTAGCTGGATTTTTTAAAAGATAAAAAGAAAAGATTCTGTTTCATTTCTCTCTCTTCAAAAAAAATTACTACTCCATAATTATGGATCAATAATGTAATAAATCACATAATTCTTCATGACAAGTCTGACATGATAATAGGTTAAATTGCACTGATAGCAAATACAGTACTAATTCATTTACTTGTTATCATGATGAATTATAGGGTGTTACAATCTTGACAATCTCCACTATAATCCCAAGCCTTCGACCACCAAAGTGCGAGCCAGGGAGTTCAACATGCATCCCTGCAAGTGGCAAACAACTTATGGTCCTATACGCCGCCTTATACATGACGGCGCTCGGGACGGGCGGGTTGAAATCCAGCGTGTCCGGGTTCGGGTCAGACCAATTCGACGAAACGGACAAAAAAGAAAGAGGACAAATGACAAAATTCTTCAACTGGTTCTTTTTCTTCATCAATGTTGGAGCACTTGCTGCAGTGACAATATTAGTGTACATTCAAGATAATTTGGGAAGAGAATGGGGTTATGGAATTTGTGCTTGTGCTATTGTTATTGGTTTGGTGATTTTTCTATCAGGCACGAGGAAATATCGTTTCAAGAAACTTGTAGGGAGTCCGTTGACACAAATTGCTTCGGTTTTTGTGGCTGCTTTGAGGAAAAGGCATATGGAATTGCCTTCTGATTCTTCACTTCTTTTCAATATTGATGATATTCCTGGGGATGGTAACAAGAAAGCCAAGCAGAGGTTGCCTCACAGCAAAGAGTACCGGTGAGTTTTTTGTTTTTTCCCGACTTTTTTCTATAAGTTATATACATCATTAGTGTAAAAACAATTATACTAGCTATAAGGTCACCTAAAGGCCATTTGATAGTTTAGAAATATTTTGTATTGGTGAATTATATAACTTGAACTCATCTATTATTGTGAATATTTGTGTTCTAGCTCCTTTTATTTCATTTCCATTTGAGACTTAAAACAAGAAAAAAATTACTTATTTAACTTTTTATTTCTTTGGAATTAAAAACCAATTTATCATATCTCCCCTAAGTTTATTAGTAAAAAAAAAATGGACTTTAGAGTAGTTTCTCTATAGCATTCTAGAATTGTGGTTGGAAATAATAGGATTCCTTTGTGAGGTCATGGGTTCTAAACTTGAGAATGAAAAAATTCCAGTAGGGTGTGTTACTCCCTGAGTCCTGGGAATGAAAACAATTCGTATTAATCGGGGCTCCAAAGCGAATAACAAACACTGAATAGGCAACCAAAAAGATAATAGGCAAAAGTTCATCAAATTTCAGATACTAGTTTAATCCTTCTATTGAGTCGCACTTCATGAGTTCAATACATCTTTAGAAAGAGAAATTGTGCTCGGTTAAGCATGTGCAGTGTCCTGATTTTTTAGATCGAGGAAGAAAGACGCCAACAATTGGAAAATGAAGTTTTTATGTGCAAGTTATCATCATTTCTGGTTGGCTTTGATTATTCCTTGCACTATCTGCATTATTATTTGAAGTGCTTTGAACTTATCCCCATGGTAGGCCAAATCTTTGATGGCTAACAACCATAAACCAATTAATCACCACATCTCCAATCAAATCCAAAAAAATATTTCCATTTTGTCGAAATGTTTTACGATATGGCCAACTATTTAAGACTTTTTGTAATATTTTCCAAGTTGACTTATAATATATAATTGAATATACAGCAGTCTACATTAAACCCTCCCCCACCACCCAAGGAATTTGGAGTAGACACTCTCTTACTCTTAATTATTCTTTTTTTAATATGTGGAAAGTGTAACCTTCCCTGCTTATTGCCTATAGAGTTGTGGTCTTTGATTATATTGATTATTTTTTATATATACAAACACGAGCGCACTTCTAATGAGTCTGGCGTCGGCACAAAATGGACTAAAATTTTCAAAAGGGGTTGTGGAATCTGTTATAGACCAAAAGGGGTTAATCGTGCAGCAGTGCACGATTTACTCCCAATACGCCTCCTCAAATGCTTTTTTTTTCTTTTCATGATATATATATATATATATATATATATATATATTTGTCTTACAATTGATCAAAATGCGGTAATCATACACCTTTTAAAAACAAAAAAAAGGGTAATATTCTATCACTAGTTTTTCCTTGATAGCGATTTCTCCTGGCAGTAAATTTTGAAACTTCTTGCCATTCCATGTTCATGCATGTTTCAAATTGAGAAAAGGGCAAAGAAAAATAAAGGTTTTATAGTGCTATCTTTTTTCCTCCCTTTCTATTATGATCTCATGTTCCCTAGTTATTGCACTGATTTGTTCAATACAAGTGGTCATAGAGAAAATGTCTTTTAATTTATTCATTTATTTGTTGGGGGGTGGGGTGAGGGGGGTGTGGGTGGGGGAAGGGGGAAATATCAAGAGAAACGGATAAACTTCGGAACTTCAAGGCGGTTTAATTATAGTATTTCTCTCGTACAAAGACAACGTTCATATGTCAGATAAAATTACATAAATATAGTATTTTCTCATCTCAAGTAGAAACAAAATGTTTTCTATTTTTATTTTAGATGAAGATGCAGTGAACACTATGGTCTTTAAGAATTAATTAAAAGAAAACCAAGATCACGAGAGACTCTCAGCCAGTCTGTCACCCAATCGATCTTCACGCCCCCTGCCTATCTGCCCATACAACTTGTCAAATGTTAAATCTAACAAACATAAGTAGTAGTATAAAGAAAAAGAAGTGGAGAACAATAATAGCAACAGCTTCGAGCTTTTTTTTCCAAAAGTTTTTAACAATAATGTCCATATTGAAAACAAATGCATCACTAAATTCCAATTATATAGTGGGTCAATAATTTGACCATGGATTTTGTTTTTATTCTCTGCAGTTTCTTGGACAAGGCAGCCATAAAGGTAAATGACCCTGAATCTGCTGGATTTACCGTGGTGAACAAGTGGAACTTATCAACTTTAACCGATGTTGAAGAGGTAAAATTGGTAGTCCGAATGTTACCAACATGGGCCACGACCATTATGTTCTGGACTGTCTATGCACAAATGACAACATTCTCCGTGTCACAAGCTACAACCATGGACCGTCACATCGGAAAATTCGAAATCCCTCCAGCCTCATTGACACTTTTCTTTGTCGGAAGCATCCTCTTAACGTGCGTATTTTATGACCGAGTCGTCGTGCCGATCGCACGACGTGTCCTCAACAACCCCCAAGGGCTAAGCCCGCTGCAACGTATTGCAGTTGGCTTAGTCCTTTCGATTATAGCCATGATTGCGGCTGCGTTAACCGAAGTGAAGAGATTGAACGTGGCACATTTGCATGGATTGACCAATAATGCGAATGCCATGGTACCCTTGAGTGTGTTTTGGCTAGTCCCGCAATTCTTGCTAGTGGGGGCAGGTGAAGCATTTACTTATATTGGACAACTTGATTTCTTCTTAAGGGAGTGTCCAAAAGGGATGAAGACTATGAGCACGGGGTTGTTTTTGAGTACACTTTCACTAGGATTTTTCTTTAGTTCAATTTTGGTGACAATTGTGCACAAAGTGACAGGGAACAAACCATGGCTAGCTGATAATTTGAACCAAGGAAGGCTATATGATTTCTATTGGCTATTGGCAACATTGAGTGTGTTGAATTTGATGATTTTCTTGTTTTTCTCAAGACGGTACGTGTACAAGGAGAAGAGGCTTGCTGAAGTTGGAATTGAAATGGAGGATTCAGAACCAGCTTGCCACTAAGGCAATTATCTTCATTAAGGCAAATTAGTTTTTTTCTTTTTTGACTCTTTAACTTTATTGGAATTAAGGTTACGTGTATGGTAACCTAGTTGCATATGTACAAAGAATGGGAAAGAGCCTAGTTGATGAAAAGTTGTAGAGCTCTTTCCTATGTTACTTTCTCCTCTGTATCTGTAGAATAACTAAAATAATATAAATCAAATGCAATCGTAAGAGCCAACTTCCCAGAGAAATCAACTATTGTTATCTTATTATTTTTTCCATTTTATTTAATCCATTTATCTTTTGCTTTTCCGTCTGATAATCAAACTATTCAACCTTATTATTATTTTGTTTTACTTTTTTAGTATCAAATGAGAAGAAAAAGTTAGAACTTGGAAACAAGACAAAGCTTAATTACATTTATAAGAAACATTACAGATGTTTTGTATATATGATTAATTGTGCTCAAATTCAATTTTGCACGAGCGGCGCGGCACTCATATTGTCACATGCAATTTTGGCTAATCGATCAAGAAGATGCAATAATATGGAGAACATGAATTTAAATTTCTATTAGAAAAAGTACAGGACCGACTAAATCATGGAGTTAATTAATTCTGGTTGGTCCATTTCCCAACTAAATTTTCTTCAATCAGCTCGAGTGCCCAATCATGATTCACGTGCCCGTCTTTTCCAGCTACAATTTTTCTTTCTGTGTTTTGTTATATATATCTGAACATAACCACATCTTAAACCATTTAGAATTACATAATAATTTTAAAAAATTAAAATAACAAGTAATCTGTATATCCCAAATCGCTAGCGTCCAATCAAAATAAGTGTCTACACTAATACCGATACCGTGTTCATTTGAACCAAATACTTTTAGAGTGGAGCATGATATCTATTAAAATTGAAAAATGTAATAGGTATAGTTGAATAATTTGTAGAATATTGCGAGTTCAATGTTAAGAACCTTAATGATTGAATCTATAAAGCTTGAATTCTAAATTCGCTCTGCATCGACGTCATATCCATTTTCAAAAAATTTAGGATCCTGATTTTTAATGGAACATTTCAATAACCCATAGCTCAAATTATTGAATCGCAGCACAAGAGCACGAACTTTTGTGATCTTGTGGTTATATAGAATTGTGCAGTTGAGACTCCTCTACTTTCTATTAGTCCTACCGAACTATGTGCTAAAAGAGGGGGGGGGGTGCGCGGGGGTGGGGGGGAGGGTATGGCACGGTTTAGAATCTTAAATCAAAAATCATTTTTCTAAACTAGAGTGTGTTATCTGGTTAATGGCTCACCTAATAAAAATTTCTGGTTCGAATTTTAGGAATGAATAACTTTTCATTAGGAAGCTTTTTTATCTTCATTAGTGGACTAACTTGACACGAACTCAAAGTAGAAATAGCGCCCTCTAACTATTTTCGGTGCTAAAGCCACTGTCATAAAATTTAAAACTTCATGACAACGATCATTTTTAAATACATGAATTGAAAAGTAATCATTTGTAAAGTTTACATGAAATCGAATCAATTGAACTTAGAGTTTGCGAATATCAAATGGATAAGTCAAAGAAAACAGATATTTTAGATTCAGAAATAGTTTGGATGAAGAGATACTCAGAACAACTGCACCTTCAATTGGATTATTATCGATCTCAATCCACAAGGTAACATCATAATTTCATATACTGCCAAAAAACATGTTGTCGTGTTTGTTATATTGCCAGCACTGTTTGTAATTGTTTTCCCACTTTCCTGTACTGTGGGAAGCAAATAACTCCTAGGGGCCTTAACCAGACACCATATATATTTTCCCTTACCTTGCTGATGGTCCCTTCACTCTCCAACACCGTCCTCTCACTGCATTATTTCTTATTTTTATGACATAAGATCCAGCTATTTTATACATTTGTTTAAGTAAATAAAAAGAACAGAAAGAAAATATCGATCCAGGAATCAATAAGAATCAAAGTGTTGCAGAGTTATTGTCCCAAGAGGGGAGATAAATTATGCACCGAATCTAAAAGTATCAACTTCTAGATTAAATACTCTGGGTTCGTTTGGTAGGATGTATTAGAATAGTTATGCTAAGATTATTTTTTTAGACTATTTGGTTTTTCGAGTTACATAAATAGGGTGTATATTAGAATAGACATATAGGGTGTGTTCGGTATGTCAATTTTTTGGTCAAAATTTTTGGAAAACATTTTATTTAGGAAAATAATTTCCTAAAAAATAGAGAAAATGACTTCCCTAATAAAAGTAAGGAAAACAAGTCCACAAGTGCATTCCACCAACCACTCAACCCAACCCCAACCACCCCCACTCCCATGCCCACCCCACCCCCCCCCCCCCCCCAACAAAAAAAAAATTTTGTTTTAAAAAAAAAAGGTTTTGAATTTATTTTATTTTTTTGATTTTTTGCACCACGCACCCTCACCCCCACCCCCTAACTACCAAATCCCAACCACTTCCACAACCATGCACCACCCCACCCTCCAACCACTCCCGCAACCCATGCACCACTTCCCCCACGCCGCACCCTACCCCCACCCCCTCAATTTTTTATTTTATTTTTCTTTTGGATTTCGACACCACCACATCCCTTCCCCCTCTCCCCCCAATCACTCCGCCCACCCCACACGCTACCCCCACCCCGCACCTCACCCCCCACCCCACCCTCCCTAATTTTTTTTTACTTTTAATTTTTCTTTTTCGTTTCTACACCACCACATCCCTCCGGCCTCCCCCCCCCCCACTCCCCCCCGCACTCAACCCCCCACCCACCCTTCCCCCCAAATTTTTTTTCTTTTTTCTTAAAAAAAGTTTTACAAGTTTCTTTTTTTTTCACCCCACCCACCCCCATGACCAACCCCCCCCCCCTCCCGAAACCCCCACCACCCCCTCCAAAAGAATTAATTTTTTTGAAAAAGTTTTGAAAAGTTTTCTTTTTGATCCTCTACACCCACCCCCCGCACGCCCCCTTACCCCCTCCCGAATTTTCTACTTCCAATTTAATTTTACCTTTATTAAAAAATTATAAAAATTGAAAGTTTGCGAGGTTATTGGAGGGGGTGGGGTCGTGGGGTGGATGGTGTAAAAATCCGAAAAAAGTAACTTTTAAAACTTTTTTTTAAGAATTTTTTTTTGTGGGCAGGGGGGGGGGGGGGGGGGGAGTTGTGATTTTGTAGAAAACCAAGAAAAGAAAATTTGAAACTTCAAAAAAAAAAAATTGGGGGTGGGGGGTAGGTGAGTGGGGTTGGGGCGGGGGGAGGGGATGGGGTGGTTTAGAAAATCCAGAAAAAAAAATTCAAAACTTCAAAAAACAAAGGGGTGGTGGGGGGTTGGGGTGGAGTTGTGAGGCTTGGGTAGGTATTTTCCTGAAAATGTCTACCAACCGAACAAACATGAGAAAATAAGTAAGAAATTCACTTATTTTCCGTTGCCCAACGAACATGAGAATATAAGTAAGAAATTCACTTATTTTCCATTACCCAAACGAACATGAGAATATAAGTAGAAATTCACTTATTTTCTAAGAAAACATTTTTTAGGAAAACATTTTCCTCCATACCAAACACACCCATAGTACTGGTATTAAATTATGCATAGGTTTATGTACAAGAATTGTACTGAATAGGGTGTATAACTAATACATGTATTAGTTGTACATAGGTTAAAAATTTCAACCAACCACGAGATTAATAATACCAAAGATAATACACGTATTATTTTCTCTGCTACGTCCTAGCAAACGGCTCCTTAAAATCCACATATGTTAGATGCATGTATATATGGAGGATTAAACAAGACGACTTTACTTTTTATATTATTTTCAAAATTATTATAAGTTTAAAATTTAATATTTACACATATATCATCTGAATTCCGTGCTAAAAATATTGTATTTAATTAAACTCAAATTTCCTTAATCACATCCGTCACTGGTTACATGATCATCTTGGTCGAGTTAATATAATACCATTTAACTCAATGTTTAAGCAAAGACGCTAGAAAAGATCTACATATGTAGCTCCAATATCTCCAAAATAATGAAACCAAATAGTGCCACATCTTACTCCCAGATTAAAATGCCTTCATCTACGAACCTTTTCATTTTACCAAATATATTTGACTTTAAAAGAAAAAAAAAACTCCGTAATTATGTTGATTTTAATTTTTAGAAGAATTTCGTTTACTATTCTATACACTACGCCCTTTAGGGGTGTACATGACCGGGTTGGTTTGGATTTTTCAAATATCAAGCCAAATCAATTGTGCCGCGCTTTTAAATCTACAAATCAAACCAAACCAATAAAAGTAGAGTTTTTCAACTTCGGGTTTTTCGAATTTTTTTGGGTAAAGTCTTCATATAAAACATATAACTTGCGTTTCAAATATTTCTTTCTTGTGTTTCAAATATTTCTTAGTCCTAGTAATACAACTATCTAATTAAGGTATTTCTTAAGAAAATAACACAAAATGTGAGATGAGTTTGTACTAAAATAATTTATTTATTTTTATAAAAGATTAATGAAATCGCTAAGCCATAATGAAAATGATCAAAATTTAAAGGTACTAAGTCATTCTAAAATAAGTTTGGCTAATAAGAATTAATTACATGACTAAATATTTTTAAAAAAAAAAATATGTATTTCATTGCCTAAACCAATGCAAAACTAAGAATACATATCCAGCATTATTATTATTCCTAGTGTTAGAATTCAATTTCTTTTATTAGTATTAGTATTGAATTGGTTTTAATTTGAGCTTTTATTTGAGTTACTAACATCTATTGACTATAAAATTAATTGGGTCATTCAAAATTCTAACTCTAGCCTTGAAAATATGTGAAAAGACTATGAAAGTATTTAAGAAATATTTATAAATTACATTACTTTTGTTGATAAACTATAAATTACATTACAACTAAATGTTTTTATGTACAAAATATTTTTAAAATTTGTATACATGCAATGTCGGGGTGATTTGGTTTGGTTTGGTTTGACTTTTTTTAGTTAAACCAAATTAGGTTTTTTTTTTTTTTCAAAACCAAATCACTAGTCAGATTTTTTCCTTGAATTGTCTGTTCAGTGCAATTTATCGGTTTTCTTTGTATACCCCTAGTGCCCTTTATAATTCAGTCTAGCCATCTAGGTGCCTAAATACCCAAAGCCTTTCCTCCTCTAAACCTTGACCTCTAGCCTTGTTCGACAGTCCACTTTTTATCCCCATAATACTCAGTCCCAAAATAAGTGTCATCTTAAGAAAAAAATTGGTCCCAAAATAAGTGTTACCTTAGGAATTCAAGACAAATATTGACTAATGTTTTCAACTATGCCTTTAGCATTAAAGAAGTAGTCATCTTTAATATTGTTCAATTCTTAAAAAAACATAGGTTAGTAAACTCTACTTGTATTTATGAATTTCTTAATGGACTTGATTTTTGCTAAGATGATACTTATTTTGAGACAGAGAGAGAACTATTGTACACGTAGATGTGTGCTTACAACTACAAGCCCCCGTCTACTCATCTCAACGTTCATGTTGTTCCTTTTTATTATTATTACTAGATGGCCCGTGCATAGCACAGGCGTTTGCCCAACTTCATTGTGTGACACATTAATACAACATCACCAAAAAGATACAATATTGAGAATAATTTTATATTTGTTTTAATCAGCATGGATTATTACTGAAAACGGAAGTAATAATGTGAACCTGATCAAATGTTCACAATATCAACGCTTCATACTATATAGCATTAGATACATTGAGGAACAAAGGTGTACAAGATATCTAAAAGATCATGAATATGTACTTCCAACAATGTAAAGCTTGCTGCCTATATTCTTCAGTTCGTTTCATGACAAAAGGAGGTGCAGTTGACCACAAACATCATATGTATAATGTCTTGAGTTCCTGTTTCATAGCTTTTGATTCACCTTTCTTACACTTTACGACATCTGCTTCTGCTGGGTTGTCACTTCCTTCTTTCCGTTGTAAAAAGGGAATCTCCACATCATCTGTAATCCACCTTACCTTTATATGAACAAGCTTGTCAAACATATTGTTGAAAAGTTTGTAATAACTGTTCCATAAGATCTAATCCCTCAAAAACCATAGTAAACCGAGATAGAATTTAAGTGCAGCTGAATTTTGAGGAGACGAAAAAGGAATAAAGCAAAACAAGAAATTTTCTCAAACACTTACCACGTAAAGATAAGAGCACAGAGCAGGGAAAACCTAGAGAACGAACAATAATTCTCCATCTCTAAATCCATCAATCAGCTCTTCAGTTACCGAGCATGGCTGAGAAGGAAAGATTATACTAACAGCTAGAAATCCAACAAAATGAATTGCAAAACCACCAAAAAAAAATGATAAAGGGCATAAAATGCATAAAGTTGATATTTCATTTCTACTAAATTTGCAGATTGGGTACCTTCTACAGACAATAACTTGTTCGATATATTAAGTCCTCCTACAGTCATAAGCTCCATCTTTTATGGGCAATTGAGTCAATACTGACTGGGAGTGTGGGTGAAGGGGACTGAGCTTGGTGTCAAGCTAAATGAAATTTTGGATGTATGGTGCAGAGACACAAGTGTCACTTGTTTGGTCAAGTTGTTAACCTGATGATGGATACCCCCTGCATTATTTGAATTCACGTTTCATGCTTCCGAACCAGTACTGTATTTATATTCTTTAGATAATCGAGAAATTTCAGAGGACAAGAGGCGCATGATTCAAAATTTGATGGGATAATGGTCCTGCTCCACAACCCTTCTCCGCTTAAATTTTTTTGGTAAATGTATTATATTTAACCAATGAAGTTTACACTGTAAGAAGGTGGCCCAATGAGAATAAGTTTCGTAAGATGCATACAAAATTCCAGCTAATAGTCCAAGCAAATAATGGAATTCCAAGATTAACTAAATAAACTGTAACCAAGATAAAAAATCAATTAGTATGCACAACTTCATGAAGACTTGTGAGGAAGGGTTCATAATGTATATCCTCAAAACACATAGATACCCTCTGAAATTTGATCTGAAACTACCGATAAGGTTCAAAAGCTAGGAAAGATACTATTTTTACTGAAATACGGGAAATAATTATAGAGAATTTTTTTTTTTTTTTTTTTTTTTTTTTTTGATAATGTGGATATTTTCCCTGGATGCTAGAAATAAATTCAATGTAGTAAACTAAATCTCTAAACCAGTGTCAGCAAATAGATATATTTAGCAAGAAGATGGGGGAAATATACAGAAACATTTATGATAACACTTCATGAAGAAACATTTTAGCATGAATCCTAAAGCCATTTGATTGATTCTTCACCTTCAGCAGCAAATTTCATCCCACATTAAATGTTTTAAGGATATCAAACGAAGATAATCAGAAGCAAAACTATGAAGGTTAAGCAATTAAACTCTTTCATAGAGTTCTGATCACTCAAACTATGCTTCCAGAAGTGAGATTCATCTAATTCAAAATGCTAAGTTGGCCATGTAATTATCAACTCAATATTGTATCTTAAGCTCTCTCTGATATTTCGTCAGAGTGCTATTTAGGTACTCCCTCTGGACCTCCGTCCCAATTTATGTCATACTTTTCGCTTTTTGAGAGTCAATTTGACTAAATTTTGAAGTCAAATTGTATTGGATTAACTCAATATCTTAAGTTAAAATTTATATATTTGAAAACTGCATGAAAGGTACTATAAGTTACAACTTCTCTCTCTCATATCAATTTGGCGAAAAAATATCTTAAAATATTGGTTAAAGTTTATACAGTTTGAATTTGGGAAAGCGAAAAATATCACATAAATTCTCTCTGATATTTCACCAGAGTGCTATTAGGTACTCCCTCTGCCCCTCCGTCCTAATTTATGTCATACTTTTAGCTTTTTAAGAGTTAATTTGACTAAATTTTGAAGCTAAATTGTATTAGATTAACTCAATATCTTAAGTTAAAACTTATATATTTGAAAACTACATGAAAGCTACTATAAGTTACAACTTCTCTCATATCAATTTGGCGAAAAATATCTTAAAATGTTGGTTAAAGTTCATACAATTTGAATCTGGGAAAGCGAAAAAATTGGGACAGAGGGAGTAATATCTAGACGCAATCTACACTACCGGCCAACATTTGATCTCAGATTTTCTCTCAACTGAAACTCTGACCTCTAGTGGTTTTGAATTGTTTCTCTTGCAGGTAAACATCATAATTAGAACTCATCCTTACTCGTCATCCATTTCAGTTCTCTTTGTTACCGGTTGATGCAATTAGTAGGTCCGTTAGTGCATGCAATGGCAACACCAATAGGGTTACATAGTGAAGAGAAAATCTGGTTAAAAGTTTATACACTAAAAATTTTATTAGTGAAATTAGGAGAAGATATTCAAATAAAATACCTAAACTCACAATTCTTCGTGTAAATAAATCGGCCTCAAGCTGCCCAAGCACTATGTGCAGTCTTCTTGGCCACGAAAGAGCAGGAAAGACACTGCTGAAAAATGATTGTCTAGGCTTCTATTTGACATGAATTCATACACAGGTTACCTCCAGAAACCTCTTTCCTGGTCAGCGCCACAACATTCAATAAGTTGATGAGATTTGGGTGATCTACCAGAAATTGCACTCTCCCTACCAATTGTTAATGACCCTACATAGAGCCCGTTTAGATGGGCTTATAAGTTGGTCAAACCAACTTATAAGCCCTTTTTAGCTTATTGTAATGTTTGGCCACCAACTTAAAATGCT
The DNA here is from genome assembly GCF_019175385.1 of Lycium barbarum. NCBI lineage: Eukaryota > Viridiplantae > Streptophyta > Magnoliopsida > Solanales > Solanaceae > Lycium > Lycium barbarum. The sequence continues at coordinate 8,714,370 of NC_083340.1, forward strand.
AAATTTAAGCCATAAAGTGCTTAAAGTCACCCAAAAATGAAAAATTGGGAATCCTAACTTTTTTTTTTGGAGGGTTTAAAGCCATTTTCGTTGACCATGTAAATTACTTTTATATCCCTTATAGTTTATTTTAATTCCCAAAATACTCTCTTAGCTAAAACCCTAAAATTCACGATCTGTTCTCATTTCTTCTATAACAACCCAGCCTCCACGATTTTTGTTCATCATCTTCTACAACAACGCAGCCTCCACGATCTCTGTTCATGATCTTCTACAAAACCCAGAACTTTCTTCACTCCCACACTCACTCTCTCTCTCTAAAATTTACCCAAATCGCTGAGTTCTTGAAAAATGTAAGGTTGTAATCTAAAATCAATGTTGAAAATCGCTTGAGTTCTTCAAGTTTCTACTGATCTAAGGTATTCTTCTTCCTTATTCTTTGATTTTGCTCTACAAATTTTCTGATCTTCAAGTATAATTGCCTGCATATTTCCTTCAATGGCTTTTCTTTTGTTCTAGATTCTTCTGCACTTAATGGTTTTCAATGAAAATGATTTTGATTTGTTGAAACTTAATTTTGATTTATTGGTCTTTGAAGAATCAAGATGCATATGCAATCTTTAACACAAAATAGTAAGGTGATATTAATAGAGAAGTAGCACTAGTTTTAAACACGATAATCCATGCTTTTTGTCTCCAATTAGAAATAGCTGAACCCTGTTGTGCATAATGAACTGCGTGTGTGCTTTTCCCAGTAAAAATGCTACTTTTGAAGATAAGGATATAATGATCAAATTCTCCTTCAGTCCTAGTATTGTGGAAAAAGAGGAAAAAGTAAATATTCGCACTATGATCTGTTCTGTTTATTTTGATATTTGTCTTGAATATTTTTGTTTTGTTTTATGTTTGTGATCATTATTCAGCTATAAAGCCACGGAACCAAGTGTTCATTATTCCAACAGACCGCTGTGGTAAAACCGGTCTCCAAAACCATATTGTATCAATTGACCATTAAAGTTTAGTGACTTCATTCCTTGGTTCCGTTGCACTTTGTTTGGTAATTTTCCCATCCATACAGCTGATTTACTGATAGATCTGTGTAGTGACTAGTGAGTGAAATCTCACTGATATAAGATACTTTTCAAGTGTCCATAAGTGCATTTAAGTATGTACGGACATACTAACTTACAAAAATAGTTGTCGTTCTATATGAATATCTGCATACACACACACACATGTTGATTACTCTCGCTACTGCTGTCTGGTATGCTCTACTTTGGAACTTCCTCCCTTCAGTGGAGGAGCTGATTTAATGTTCCTGACGTTGTATTTTGTAGCATGATCTGCATTATTAAGTCAGTAAATGTTTCTATAAAACCTCAAGAGTCTTTGACCCATTGTCATCATAAGGGTTAGTTTGTTATATTCTTACTAATTTTGTTTTGCTTGTCTTTTGTTTTTAACGTTCTTTTTCTCTTTTAACAAGAGGATTAAGTGTAAATTAGGAAAATAAGATTGTCTGAGTTTGATGGTTTGGTTGAGGGCTGAGGATTGGGATCATTTGAGACCATTCGTCAAAGATGACGACTATGTTCTTAGAATCTTAGTAGTGGATATAGACCTCATACGTACCACTTCTATTTTGGTTTTCCAATTTATTTGTTACCATTAATTCTTTTGTTTGTTTAAGAAAAAGATAGTTTTTTATATTTAAAAAATACTAGTTAATTTTGTTTTGGGTTTTGCCGTTAACATAATTTGTTAGAATCTACTGTATGCCAAGACAAACCATATTTGGTAAAGGTCACTTTTTATTCATATCTATTCTGTGTCAAAAAGTTCTTTTATTTTTATTTTTATAAAGAACTCCATGTTCAATTAAATTATAGCAACAAACTACTTAGGACATAGTGAATAACTTTCTTAAGACTGATTATAATAAAAGAGAAAAGGTTCGTGTTGTCCGAGTTTAGAACGTTTGATTTTTAGCTGGTGTTTGTTCTTTCAAAAAGGTTTTTCAATTTTTCTGAAATTCTTTTTTAACCAAACACCATTAGAAAATTAGAGGAGAGTTTTAAATTTTGATAGGAACTTTGTGCATTGTGTTAAGGTATCAGTATATAATAGATATGGCAGACATCAGACGCTTCAATGTTTAGTGATACGTGCAGTTATGGAAATTTAACTATTTACATTCTTCTTGTAGAAATGTAGTAGAGCGCACATTTGGCGTTTGGAAAGCAAGATGATCTATTTTGAGAGACATGCCAAACTATCACATTGACACACAAAGGGACATCGTACTTGCTACTATGGCCATTCACAATTATATTAGAAAGAAATGCAATGTGGATGATGCATTTCAAACAGCCGAGAATGAGAGCTATATTCCATCGGTTGATTCTAATGATATTGGCACAACTTCAAGAGCTAACAATGTAGATGTCGAAGATGTAGGAGAACAAAATGATGTTTATTGGATGGGGTTTCGTGATATGATTGCTAGTGACATTTCTAATGCTTGATGCTTGTATTATATGAATATTTTCCACTTCTTATATTTATAGTGGAGTGCTTTCGGTTGTATTAGCACTTTTATTAAGTACATCTTATGCCTTTTGCAGGCTTATAGAGGCAACCACAACTGTTTAGAGTCTGAGAAATATATTATTATCGCACTGTTATTGCCAATGGTTCGACTCTTTTTGAATGGTAATAAATAGGAATGATCACAGAGGGCCTGTAACAACACCTTGGTTTAAGCAGTATGTTCAGATTTCCAGTATGTACCTCAACGTACAAGCAAATAATGAAATACCAACCACCCACATTTCCAACACTAACAATATGTGCTACTATTTTTTTTGCAGTTGTTACTAATAAGAAAAATAAAGTTATCTTCTAAGCGAATAAAAAGGTCTAGTATATTGAACAATTACACAAATGACAGAAACTTCTTCCATAGACTAGCCATATATGAAAAACTACACCTGAATTCGTAAATTTGTTTGAGATGGAATTCTATATGTACAGGTAAAGTGGAAGTGATTTTAAAATATAAATTACTTTTGATTTGAATCAATTTTAGAGTTTAAAAATCTTTTAAATCAACTTATTAGGGTGTTAACAGCTTTAAGGGTATTTCAGTCATTTTGACAGAAAATAAGTGCTTAACAGCACTTATTTACCAAACACATCAACAACTTATTTTCAGCATAAGCACTTTTATCCAAACACTCAACTGCTTATTTATAAAAATAACTTTCAGCACTTAAAAGTTCTAAAAGCACTTTATACATAAAAGTCACTTTTTTTAAACCCATCCAAACGGGCTCATATTAGAGATCACCACAACACTACAGGTTTGAATAGCACAAAACTTAAATTGTTAGCTTTTTAAACACAGACTTGTGATTTAACTTCGCAAGTACACAGTAATTATCAAGAGAAATGAAAGGTGTCAATCATTCCTTGCTGCAAAGTAGATGCCAAAAAACCAGTATGTTTAACGATGGGGATAAAATTGGAACAAAATTCCAAGTATTCATAGATATCCTTTTCCAATGTTTTCAGGCTTCCCAAACACCTTTTCGATGGGCTGCTGCTGGGAGAAAACTGATTTTTCAAGATAGGCACTTAACTTTGTTCCCTATCTACTTCCTTACCCTTTTGCTTAACGACATCAAATAGATTTTGTGGAAGAACGTATGAGAGGAAAACAACATGAACGGACCTCTTGACGCAATTCTGAATAAGAATTCCACAAGCTTATGCTTTTAATTATAAATCATATTTGAATACATACTTTGCCTCCATTTCTCTTTAAATTGTAAATATCGACAAACTTTTTTTTTTTGATTAAGCACCGGGTGTCCGGGTCTCTTTGAGCCCCGACTAATGTAAATATCGACAAACTACTCACACCTAAAATAGAAAAAGAATTTGGAGGGGAAGGCAACAAAAGTATTACGATAAATGATCTGATAAATTTGTACCCGATTCCAGTTCGCAAACGATGCCCAGTAAAAGTTTACTCCTTACTTCTGTAGATTATATAATATATAATCATCTGGAATAAACAACTTTACCAATAAAAGAGAATATAAGTTCTTTCACAAAAAGGGTATACTAAGAAACACAGTAAAATCATACAGAATAGAAAGCAAATGGAAGCAACTGCACCAAAAGAACTTAGACATACATTATAAGAGGCATAAGGGTAAAAACGAATAAGAGTGACAATGAGGAACATGAAAAGTGATCAATACCTTGCATAGGCTCAGAAGACTCCTCAAGTTGCCTCGTGAGCTAACAGAACGTGTCATTGCAACATAATCTGAGCAATATAGCAGAATATCTCCCAGGAGCTGCAACGGTAAAAAAGATCTACAAAGATTTTAAGAAAGAAGAAAATATGCCTTCTTTAAAGCTAAAACACATGTTCATTGGAAAAGACTGACTGTCAAAGTCAAACGAAGAATGAGGGCAGTGATAAGTTATATCTACTTTTTCTTTTGATCAAGGTTATGTAATAACCTGGTTTTACTTGTTGACACCATGTTCAACAAAATGTAGCAGTAGCAGCACAATAAAAATACACAACGCAAGCAAATGGAATACATTCTAACATGATTTTATAACACTGCATATATATTGTTTACCAATATTGAAAAGTAAAAGTAAATGCACCTTTTCAGCTCCTGAATGATAGAAGAGTAGGTCTTAGAACACCTGTGGAGAAAGAAAAGCCACAAAAAAAAGTATTTAGTTATTTTGGGCATATAATCAAAAGCCTTGGGTTCATTGGTACGCACAGCTCCCCAATAACGCAAGTCATTCGCGTGAATCACATATTGCACAGGGTACTAACAGTAAAAAAAAAAAAAAAAAAAAAAAAAGGAGGAGAATTTCACCTTACAAGTCTACTTCTTAAGAAGGAAGAAAATTTTAAATAAGCAAGAAAAACACATATTAATAAATGACATGAAACTCAGAACTTAAACCGCAGAACCAAATTTGGCAAAAACGAAACTGTCAGAAAACGTAAGAGTTACCACCACAGTCCCATTATGAGGCGTGGGTGAATTAAACGAAGAAAAAATTGAAAATAAGAACTTTTGAAACTAAAAGATACAGCTACCAGTGAAATATTGGTAACCAAAATAGAGAAAAACATATTACAAAGCATGAATGGGAGAGAAAGTAGCTTAACTGCAGATTTTGAATATGAAGAAACCAAAATTTTCAATGTTGCAGATCATGTTCAAATATTTTATCTTATGGTGAGAACCTTCTCCTGGTTTGCATATATCCACAACTTGCACTTTACAGGTCCAGTCTGGTATTTCAGGAGTGATTGCATATATACCAAGTCGCTGTGTCATTTTATATCCCCTGAAAAATAATTAAAGTGGGTTAAACAATCGAATAGTATGATAAAGGAAGTAAGGTTGATGAAAAATGTAAATGCAAGTAATAACTTACATATGTTATATGAATAGTTAGTAGCTTTTTGAAAGTCCTAAGAGAATGCTTTATGGATAATTTCATTATATACTATATTGTAGGTAGAATGATCATCGGGATCGTCTACTGTTCTAGGTCGGATTAATATTTTTACACAGTCTGAACTTTTTGCTCTTGATAAAGCAACATAAAGTTGACAGGAGGAAAACAGACACATTTAATTTAACTTTATAATAAGCGTGAGTCGCATAGACGACTAAGGGTATTTCTGTTATTATAGCCTACAATGTGGACAAGTAAGCAAGCATAAGCTCGATACTACAATTTTTTACGTGGATATTTCGATTTGCGGTAATTAAATGGTGCCAAAAATTGAAAAGGCGTCACCGATCTGTAATAACAAATATAAAATATACAACTACATATGCACCAGTTATCTATTTGCAAATATGCATGCGCAGATCAGATACAATTACTGGCATGCATATAAAACACCTAGCAAAAAAATATGCGAAGAGTAGGAAAACTAAAATTAAAGAAAAACTGGACAAAATTTCAAAAGAATGCAGGAGTGATGGGTAGAAACTATTGCAAGAAGAAGGGGAAAAAACAATGCGAAACTTATCAAATGTAACAACTTAGACAGAGGCAAAAAAAATTGAACCAGAGAAACCAGGAAAATATGAAGGAGGCCAGAAAACTGAACCAGAAAAATGGAAATAAAATTGAATAGAGCTGAAAAGAACTCACCAGCAAGATCGAGAAAAGAGGACGAAGAGCACGGAGAGAGATGAAAAATACCTGACAACATATAGATTCTGGAAATATAAGATCCACATTCCCAAGAAAGAAATCAAAACCCCGTTAACAAAATAACCACAACTCTTCAACATAAAGCTCTGAACTAATGAAAAGGGGAAAAAAACATAACTTTGCATCAAAACTTGTCAAACACAAACTGAACCACAAAAAGCTCTAACCTTTTCAATCTAGCACTTTTCTTTTCTATATTTTTTCTTTACCCTTTTATAGGGATGTGTTTTGTGTCTTGCTGCAGGTAAACTGAAACTGTAAATTGGATCCATGCTACATTATGTGCTCACAAGTTTGTCCTTCTCTTTTTCTTATCTTGCAGTTTACACCTAAAACCATGATACAATCTTAGAGTGTAAGTCAAAGTTTCTGAAGAACTATCTTGATTACAAAAAGTAGTTTATCAATGGCTTTGGCTCAAGATCATGACAACTTACGAACTTTAGAACGTTTGCTGAATCTATTACGTTATAACATTCTTTTGGTTTTAGAATCTCTTAGAGGAAGCTAGGCAAACTTGGAGCATTGTCTTCTGTTAATAGTTTCTATTAGTTGTTGAAGCATTTTACATGGTACAAATTAAAGATTTTACACCATTAAAAGTTTAAAACAACACTCATCAATGATGTTGTACAATTTTTTGTTCATTTATACAAGAAGAATGTTCACTTGTTTTGGAAGTGCATCTACACTTGAAAAGTCCCTGCCTTTAATTTCAAACTTGACATGACCTCACCTGTAATCACACTTTCTTCACTGCTCGACCAAAAAAGATGGGATTTGGTTCCTTTTACAGGTCATATTTGAGCTGACCATTTTGATATAACTTTCAACACAAGATTATTATATATTATAAAGATAAATCAAATTTCTCCTGGAGCAACCAAATTAGAAAATGCAGTCAACAAAAGCTCTATATTTTCATTATAATCCTAATGGTTTCATGGGAACAACATCAAAACTAAGATTCTACTTTATATATTATAAAGATAAATCAAATTTCTCCGACATCAAATTAGAAAACCTAGTCAACAAAGCTCTATATTTTCATAATAGTCCTGCTTAAAGTAATGGTTTCAAAGGAACAACATCAAAACTAAGACTCTACTTTCTACCCAAAATTAGCAAGAAGGCTACTAAATCACCAAACTCCAAGTGCAGTAAATTTAGTCCCAAAACTCAACAAAAAATTAAACAGTGTATTCTTCAACCGGGTTTGTCATTTCAAAATTTTACAATTTTTGATTTTTTTTTTTTGGAGCAAACCCACCACCAGAAAGCTAAGCAAACAAACAAAAAGAATAAGAAGAAAGGAAGCAACCAAAAGAACCCACCAGAAAATCGGAAGAAGCAGCACATAATGGAAAAAAAGCCAAAGAACATTGAAGAGAGAGTTCATGAATATTCTGACAATAGCAATGAATTTTAAGCCATAAAACTGGTAAAAATTTGAAGAAAATTAGGGCAAGAGGGAGAAGCAGGTGAACTTCCAGAGACACAAATTGAGGGTGAAGACGAAGCAGAGACACAAATTGAAAGATCCATCATTCCAGAATTTTGGAGTGCAAGTACACCTATTTGACCATTTGTAGAATACCGGAAATACCCTCACGGATCAAAGATATATTTACTGAATTACCCTTCGTCGTACCCAACTCTTCACTTATTAATAGTACATACACTAGACGGTCTATATTTATGTGTATATAGTTGTCTTTGAATAGTGATTTTATATATATATATATATATATATAGATATATATTATGATCAAAACACGATTAATATAACATTGTAGTTTGTGCTCCGTATCTAAAACTTTATTATATTAATGCTTGCTACGAATACAAAATCAGCAAATTTATTAATATTTTTTAAAGAGAAGACTTGTATTTTCCTCTATTTGAGATAAAAACAATAGCAATATTTAAGCATCAGTTGATACTTTCAATTTTCATTCGATTAATTTAAAGGTGTACAATACTTATTATTTTTTATCAAATTTTGATTTGGATAATTCTAATTCAAATTATTAAATTAATTTTACATGTTTAAAACGAAACAAAGTAGAAATTGTTTTCTATTTAAATGAAGAAATACTATTTTTTAATTTTTGGTAAATATTCTCGGTTTAGCTCATTTTACTTGTCATGTTGTCTTGTGCATGGTTTTTTAAGAAAACGTCGATTAGAATTATAATTTGACTAATTTACCTTATTCATTGTTTGATCTCCATTTGATATATTTTTTTTACGACATTAATCTCTTTTCACATTTATTAGAGTAAGAATAAAAATAAAAAAGTAATTAAATTCTATCTTATTTTAAAATATAAATATTTTAAGTATATTTATTTTAGTAAACATAACAAATAAATTACATGGCGGAATAGCAAATACAACAGTTTAATATCTAGATTAGATCTCAGACTAATATAAAAAAAGAAAGAAAATTGTATGGTTTGACTATTTAACCTTTTGAAGAAAAATAATTTCATTTGCTCCCACAAATGGATTGATACGCACGTGGCAATGAATCCATCATTATTGACTTAATGAGGTGCTTTGGAAATTACATAAATATTGTTTGATTTTTTAATATGGGGTGCACTTTTTTTTTTGGACACTAATAATTTGCACTATTTTTATGCATATATATATATATATACATACTATGTTCAAAACACGATTAATATAACATTGTAGTTTGTACTCCGTATCTAAAACTTTATTATATTAGTGCTTACTACGAATACAAAGTCAGCAATTTTTTTTTGACATTATTTTTTTTTAATATGGGGTTCACTTTTTTTTTTTTATATTGCTTGATTTTGTTAATATGGGATCCACTTTTTTTATCGTGAGTTTGGAGATGGTGGGTTCCAACTTTTTTTTTTTTAATATTGCTTGATGTTGTTTAGTATGGGGTGCACTTTTTTTTTTTTTGGACATTATTAGTTTACACTATTTTTATGCATATAATATATATACATATACAATGTTTAAAACGCGATTAATATAACATTGTAGTTTGTGCTCCGTATCTAAAACTTTATTATATTAGTGTTTGCTACGAATACAAAGTCTGCACTTTTTTTTTAACATTATATTTTTTTTTAATATGGGGTTCACTTTTTTTTATATTGCTTGATTTTGTTAATTCATTGCATGTTTTTTTTTTGACATTGTTTTTTTTTTAATATGGGATTCACTATTTTTTATATTGCTTGATTTTGTTAACATGGGGTTCACTTTTTTTTCCCCGTGAGTTTGGAGATGGTGGGTTCCACTTTTTTTACTTTTTCTTTTTAATATTGGTTGGTTGGTGTTTAATATGGGGACCATACTTTGTTTTCTATATTGTTTAGTGTTGTTTAGTATGCGGCCCATCCTTTTGGACATTATTAGTTTGCGCTATTTTTGTGCATATAATATATATATATATATATATATATATATATATATATATATATATATTATGTTCAAAACACGATTAATATAACATTGTAGTTTGTGCTCCGTATCTAAAACTTTATTATATTAGTGTTTGCTACGAATACAAAGTCTCCATTTTTATTTTTATTTTGACATTGTTTATTTTTTTAATATGGGGTTCACTTTTTTTTATTTTTTATATTGCTTGATTTTGTCAATATGGGATACTATGTTCAAAACACAATTAATATAACATTGTAGTTTGTGCTCCGTATCTAAAACTTTATTATATTAGTGTTTGCTACGAATACAAAGTCTGCATGTTTTTTTTTTTTGACATTGTTTGTTTTTTTAATATGGGATTCACTTTTTTTTATATTGCTTGATTTTGTTAATATGGGGTCCATTTTTTTTTCCCCGTGAGTTTGGAGATGGTGGGTTCCACTTTTTTTACTTCTTTTTTTAATATTGGTTGGTTGGTGTTTAATATGGGGACCACACTTTTTTTTAATGCTTAACGGATGACGATCCATTGTCCAAAACTCAATCTTCTATATAGTGATTTTGTTAATATGGGGTTCACTTTTTTTTCCCCGTGAGTTTGGCGATGGTGGGTTCCACTTTTTTACTTTTTTTTTTTTAATATTGGTTGGTTGGTTGGTGTTTAATATGGGGACCACACTTTTTTTTATAGTGCTTGGTATTGTTTAGTATGGGCTCACCCTTTTGGACATTATTAGTTTGCACTATATATATATATATATATATATATATATATTATGTTCAAAACACGATTAATATAACATTGTAATTTGTGCTCCGTATCTAAAACTTTATTATATTAGTGTTTGTTACGAATACAAAGTCTCCACTTTTTTTTTTTTTTGACATTGTTTGTTTTTTTAATATGGGATTCACCTTTTTTTTTTATATATTGCTTGATTTTGTCAATATGGGATACTATGTTCAAAACACGATTAATATAACATTATAGTTTGTGCTCCGTATCTAAAACTTTATTATATTAGTATTTACTACGAATACAAAGTCTGCACATTTGTTTTTAACATTGTTTATTTTTTTAATATGGGATTTACTTCTTTTTTTATATTGCTTGATTTTGTTAATATGGGATCCACTTTTTTTTTCCGGTGAGTGAGTATGGAGATGGTGGGTTTCACTTTTTTTACTTTTTTTTTTTTTTAATATTGGTTGGTTGGTGTTTAATATGGGAACCACACTTTTTTTAAAAAAAATATTGGCTAATGTTTAGTTGGGCCCACATTTGTTTTTTTTAAGGAAAACGGACGACGAAGTTGGGTGCAAACCCATGCTTCTTAATAGTAGTAAAATTTGTGTTCCGTATCTAAAACTTTATTATATTAGTGTTTGCTACGAATACAAAGTCTCCACTTTTTTTTTGACATTGTTTATTTTTTTAATATGGGATTCACTTTTTTTTTTATATTGTTTGATTTTGTCAATATGGGATACTATGTTCAAAACACGATTAATATAACATTGTAGTTTGTGCTCCGTATCTTAAACTTTATTATATTAGTGTTTACTACGAATACAAAGTCTGCACATTTTTTTTGACAGTGTTTATTTTTTTAATATGGGATTTACTTTTTTTTTATATTGCTTGATTTTGTTAATATGGATCCACTTTTTTTTTCCCCGTGAATTTGAAGATGGTGAATTTCACTTTTTTTACTTTTTTTTTTAATATTGGTTGGTTGGTGTTTAATATGGGGACCACACTTTTTTTAAAAAAAATATTGACTAATGTTTAGTTGGGCCCACATTTTTTTTTTTTTTTTTTTAAGGAAAACGGACGACGAAGCTGGGTGCAAACCCATGCTTCTTAATAGTAGTAATATGCTTTCTAGTCAAAACATTACATAAATGCTTTAAATGTATTAGAGACTCAAAAGTTAGAAATTTCTTTTGTTAAAAATGATTTCTGATAGTAATTGAATGATCAGCAATGGTCGGATAATGCCAAGTGCCCTCGGAGGCACTAATTTTGTAATGCATAGTACTATTCCTGTTAAATAAAAAATAAAACGAGTTGGATTTTGCATGATGTGTTTAGTAACATGCTTTAGAATAGATTTGTTCTCTCATTTTTCCTTCTGTATTTTTTATGGATATGTCCTTCCAGATGTAAAGTATCCTGATATGCCAACTTATTAAATTATATATATATATTGAACATTAGGGAGGTTGGGGTAATGGAAAGGGGAAAATAGGGGACCTAGTAATTAAGAGTAGATATTAGAACATTAATCGCACCTCTAAATGCCTATTATAAGTCAAACCACAAATTAAAGTATATATATATATATATGCCCCCATCTAATAACATTTTTTCCGTATACTCATTCTTTTCACCATATTATATATTTGAACTTTTAAAATGCTATTCTTACACGTAGATGCTTTTTTAGTCCACATCCATTTCATAACATTGTTTATCCAGTCCCTTTAATTTGTTGCGCTTTTGATTTTGGTTAAATTAACAAAAGAATGATAGGAGTAATAAAAAGATATTTGAATGTTAACGCTAGGTAAAAATTTGATGGGAACCCTAATTTGGGCACGCTATTTAAGTAATATCCGTTTTTTTTTTTTTTGTGTGTGTATGAGTATTCACCGCTTCTTCTTGCTCAGGCCCACATGTCTAAAATTTCAACCTTTTTTTTACATGTAGTTCACGATTGTATGCATGACTAAAGTGCAGGCATACTTGAATAAAAAAAGTGAGTTAAATTGGTTTGTTAGATTTGTTCTGCTTTTGACAAATTGATGATTGGGTTTATTCTTTATAATATATGGAACTTATGTTTCAAATTTGAGCTTATTTAGAGTAGATTTGGGTGTTTAATCGTGTGTTGGATTATTGAAATTTGAAGAACAAATTATTATTTTTGTTCAGGCGCACATGCCTGAAATTTCAGCCCCTTTTTACATATATTTCAGTCATGTATGACTTTGGTGCAAACATACATGAAAGTTATTTTTGACAAAAAAGATTCAAACACACATGACTGAAATTTCAGCCTACTCTTACATGTACTTCAGTCATGTATGACTGAAGGTCAGGCATTCATGAAAAAATTCAGACGTACATGACTTAAAATTGAACCAATTTTTACATGCACCTCAGTAAAAAATGTTCGAACTTTGCCTCAGCAAGTAACACCAAACATTAGGCGAAAACATCTGATGTTTGGCCTTCACAAGGCTACACTTTCAGACCCGAATTTCTAAAGTTGCCAAACTTCGGTCGCGAAGTGGCTACTCGTGTAAAAAAGAAAAATATAAGGTGGATATTACTTAAATAGCGCGACCAAAATAGAATATTTGTGTACTTCTCCCCTACGCTAAAGATAGATGTAGAGTTCTCGGCCCACTTCTTTTCATCCCAAAGTTTATCGTCTCCCTCTCTTTGATTTGTTATGCTTTTCATTTTTTTGTGCAGATTGCCCTTCAAAGGCACCGGTCTTTAAATTTTGCCCCTCAAATTGCTGGTCTTTAATTTTTGCTCTTCGCCTAATATCATGAGGTTTGGCGTTCGAACTTCGGCTCAATAAAAAATAAAAATAAAATCGCAAGGCAGAGTTTTGTAAAATTTCAACTGAGTAAAAAAAAATTGTCTTAATGCAAACCTCTACCTTAAGAGAGAGTTTTGCCTTATGCCTGAAGACAAACCTCCGCCTTAAGGAACAGTTTGCCTTATGCCTAAAGGCATAACTCTGCCTTGCGAATCCAAACTCCACCTTCCGAATTTTTTTAAAAAGTTTTGACTGAGCAGGAGTTTGAACCCGGAATCAAGGGGTTTTAGCGAAGGGGAAAAATTAAAGACCACCCCTGAATAAGGAAATTCGTGCAAATTTTTTGTGCGGATTGCCCTTCAAATGCACTGGTCTTTAATTTTTGCCCCTCAAATTGATGGTCTTTAATTTTCGCTCTTCGCCTAATACCATCAGGTTTGGGGTTTGAACCCCAGCTTAGTAAAAAAAAAATCTCAAAGCAGAGTTTCATAGCAAAGTTAGGTCTTATGGCAAACTTTTGCAAAATTCCAATTCAGTGAAAAGTTAGACCTGAAGGCAAAATTTTGCCTTAATGTAGAGTTTTGCTTATGCCTGAAGGTAAAACTCTGCCTTAAGTAGAGTTTGCAGTCAAACTCTACCTGATCAGGTTTGAGTCAAACTTTGCTAGTTCAGGTAGAGTTTGACTGCAAACTCTACTTAAAGCAAAATTTGAAACTCTGCCTGAAGGGAACTCTGTCTTACGAATCCAAACTCTACCTTGAAAATTTAACAAAGGACAAAAATTAACGGCCACCAATTTGAGGGGCAATCGTGCAAATGACCCCCGACTAATTCACTAAGTACCCACCCTAATGCAACCAACAAACTGTCCATCTGCTAATTTTAGAAGTGTTATTAACATTTAAGTTGCTCATAAGTATCAACCTCTCACCGGCGTGGATCTTATTAAGAGATCATGAGTTCATCCAAACCCAATAGTTTGACTCTAAACTGTATGTACTAAATTGTCATTAATAAGTAAAATTAATAAGCGTAGAACTCAGTAAAATAATCTACATTGAGACAAACTACCAAATTCAAATCCATAATGTTTAAATTCTAAACTGTATGTACTAAATTGTCATTAATAAGTAAAATTAATAAGCGTAGAACTCAGTAAAATAATCTACATTGAGACAAACTACCAAATTCAAATCCATAATGTTTAAATTCGGGATCCATCTAGCATAATAGCTTGTTTGGTGAAACTTTCAAAATCTGCTTATTTTAAAAAGTATTTTTTAAAAATAAAAAAATAAATTTTTTGCAAAGTTATAATTGTGTTTGACTAATCAATTTCAAAAATACTTTTGGCAATATTAGAACGGTGTTTAGTGCACTAAGGTGACAGAAGTGTTTTTTGTGAAACGCCCTTTTAGTTAGCTTCTAAAAAAAACCTATGCTACTACGTGAAAACACTTATTTGTTTCTAAAAACTTGACCAAACACTTCTTGTCGTTAAAATAAGCACTTTGGGCTTCCCTGCGTGGCCAAATAGGCTATAGATGGTTTGATATCTAATCCTTTATTCACCATTGAATATTTTAACAAGATGTTTCAAAAGAAAAAATAACACAAAGACTTGAAAGAACTTTGAATGTTTTGGCAAATGAGAATCATGGAAGCTAGTTCTTTGTGTATATCTCAACATGTGTAAGCACTAATCTACTTTAGGTCTTTACAAAAGCTATTGTGCTTGGTTTACTTCTTTAATATATCCATATTTTTTTGCTATTTTTATTTTCAAGATAAAAAGTACAAATAATAATAACCTAAACTAAGGCCTAGCCGAAGAAAAATGAAGCATATAATGAAATGGGATCAAATTCAACACAAAATACAAGCCTCTGATCAAAGCAGCTTGATGCGTAGATCTAGTAAGGAATTTCTCTAGTTTTTTGCTCCATCGTCGTGGACTCTTCCAAGGTTTTCTCTTCATCCTAAAAAAGCCTTCAGGATTTCTGGATTGACTTGTGTCAACCTCTGAGAATATCTTTAAACAACTAAAAAAATGGGGCAGTCGCGGACTGCCTACATACTCCATTCGTCTATAGCTCAACGTTTTCAGTCTTTAATCTACAAATCTTCAGGTCCCTGAAAAATGTACACCACATAACCTTTTCATATTCCTTTACAAAAGATGAGAAAACAGGCATGGAAAATATAACAAGATTAGGTCTCCAGTTAAACTATATCATTAGCCACTGTGTGCACTGAGGCAGAGAGGAGACTTCTGAAGGTGTGATTTTGGTATCAGGCCTAATTGAGTGCATAATAGTGTTTAAAGGGTATATTTAAACAGTGTTTAAAGGGCAATTAAATAAAAAATATTAACTAGAGACCGACCTTGTCTGGGCAACGAGTTGAAACGTAGCCATTCGGTTGTTTTCCAAAACTTAAGTGGAAGTAACAGCTACGAAATAGAAGTGTTAAAAGCTATGTTGCTCAGACTCTGTAGAAATGTTGCCGGGTGTGTGTCGGATGCTCCAAAGATGGTGCAATTTTTGGAGGATCTGACATGGGTGCGACAACATTTTGGGAGATTCTAAGCAAACATAGGTTAAAAGTGTGCATAATTTAAGTAGAATGTATGTCTTGACATGAGATGGGCAATGTTCGTGAAAAGCAGTTTCTCGAAACTTATATACCTTCTAAAACATCAGGATCCTTCAAAGGAGCTGAGGAGATCTTGGTCAATCTCACCGAAAATATTCGGGCAGCAATCCCAAGTACCCATCTCCCTTGCCTCCCAGTAACCACCCGTATACCGGAAAGTCCCATCATCACCTTCTCTCTGAAACCATCGTGGTCTCCAACCATTCTCTTGTAATTTTCTGGACTGTAAGGACACAGAAAGTGCTTTTTTTAGACACATACAGAATAAAGATTCAAAAATTTATAATATTAGCTGAAAGCTTGCTATATGACAGTTTCAAGATTTTACGGAACTTGGGAGGAGGATTACAGGGCCTCAAACTCCCAAATCAATTAAAGTGAAGTACTCGATCCGTAAATTCAATATCATCTCTTAGAAAAAGTGTGCTGGAGATTTGATTGCATATAATGTAAGCCTAAATACATAATATACTGTCTACCAAACTCCGCTATCCAACTGTTTTCTGCATAATTATACTATACAAAATGCTAAAGCCTATTGATTGCTAAACTATTGCTTCCAGACAATAATGATTAAGAAGATTACAGGGTCCTAGTTGTTAAATATTAATGCTTTCTGCATGTTTCTCAACAAGTCATGTTGTGTCCACAGGAAATAGTTTCTCAGAGTAGAATTCAGAACAATTAAAAGTAACCTTAGTAGGTGAGCTTGTTTATACATTCTAGTTTCTGGCTGGCATTATACCGACTATAAAATCACCTAGGTGAAATCGATATAGTTCACCTTAGTAAGACGATGAATAAGAGATCAAAAGATCAGTACGAGATTCTGAAACTACATTGAAATAGATGCATTCTGAAGGATAAGTAATTCACTGGGAGGTATATAGGACCTGTATTTAAGAAGAAACCTAGGCCTGAGGATACAACTTTGTGATTCCACTGATAAGAGTGACAAATCCAATGAGATGGTCAGACACCCAAGAAGTTGAGTTATCAGATCGACAACTTTGAAGACTAAATAAGAATGATAAAGAGTCAAAAAAGAATGCGTACATCGAAAAAGATGAGGAGACTCAAGTGGAAGCAGACATACCATTCTCTGTCGTGTCTCTAACCGCAACTTCTCTGAATTTGCCTTGTCATATTCCCCATTCTCCAGATGTCGCTGATCGGGTCTAAGTCTTGAATCTGTAGGTGGGAGCTTCTCCTTTATTATCAAAACACGCAGATTAGACAAGCTATAAACGACAATTAGCTTAACATAAAGAGGAAGTTGATCATTCACGTGAAGATTTCATTTACACTCTGTCGTACCTTAAGTCCTGGTGTTAACTCATTCAGTGTAATAGCAAAAGAAGACAAGTTGTATCGAGTGAGATTTGGGGGTGGATTATTCCTTCTCCACAATAAGGATGAATCAGATGAATCCTTAGGCTTGCTGGCCCATTCTCCATTCACATAGTACATGCTCTCATTCCACTTTCCAAATAATGTTGCAACTTTCTTTCCGGAGACATCTTCAACAAATCCATGAACCTGTAGAGTCAGTTTGCATTTTGAATTATCCGGCCAATAATACAACAAAATTTAGATATATAGAAATAAGATGTTAAATTAATTATAGGATTTCTCCTCATTTACCTGATGAGGATTACGCTCGATAATAGATGGCTCTTTGAACTTGAGCTTGCATGAGTGCTGACGATTTCCACGTATATGCATTAACCCATGATGATCACAATATATCTTACCAAGGATAAGATTATAAATACTTGTCGTGACCTGAGGATATCAAAGTCTCAAATTAAACAAACAGAACATGAACTTCAATAGCAACCAAACTAGCTTGTAAACTGCTCATTGATCAGCGTGAGGTTCTCCTACCTTGCTCCACTGGAAGATCTCCCCATCGTCGAATTCTAAGGTTAGTGTTCCAACAGGATCAAGTTGAATTGATCTTCCCCAAAATTTTGACTTAAGATTACTGTCAGCCCAGAATTTCCATCCTCTACCTTCACAGTGACAGGCAATAAGTGTTGGGTGATGACTTACCTGTTTCAAGAATCGGCTAATTACTACCATAATATCAACTCATTGCAATCAGAGAGTTAGATAAGAAATTCCAGCTTCAACTTCCCCTGTTCCAAACTAATTCTTTCTTCAGTAAGATAAAACTACCAAGTGCGCCTATTGCTTTTTCATAGTAATTCACTTTGGTAGCAAAAGCTAAGAAAATGTAAGATGCTTTGTCGTCATCATTCTCTCATACGATGTTTATTTCTTTTATCATAAAAAAACTTTCCATAGAATAAGCTCCCTCAAGTTCTTAAGAAAAGAAGTTGACAAAAGTCGAATTGCAATGGAGTTACGTGACCGACCTAGCATGTTGAAAATATGTTGCACCCTTTAATCTCAACATGTTATGTCCAATCCGATCTATATGTAGGACTATTGGCACTACGATGAAGAAACATATACAGTTATTTAAGGCCAGCTCGTTGACTAGCAAACATAGAACTCACTTAGAAAAAAACTTCTCTCTTTATCAACAGTATCTTCAAAAAAAGATCCAGTATGGATTACGCGAAAATTGTTTGACCACAAACTAAGTTTATTGCAAGGGAAGTTGCATGCACAAATATAAACTTAGGACCTCTAGAATCAATTCAATAAATAACAGCCCTATATATTCTTGATAAAATACCTTCTCCGAGAAAAAGCGGACTCCTTTCTCGGGAAAATCAGCTTCATAAGTTTCCCCAAGCAAAGGATTGAAAGGTTTACAATGTCGGCCTTCAGTTGAAGCATAACCAGACACAGCAAAAGCAGCAACATTTAGAATTCTTAAAAGGCTGTTCCCCTGGAAGAGCAGGACAATTCGAATGATGATCAACATAAAGCACCATGTAAAATTGGAAAAAACCACTAATAAAGCCTGCTCCTTGGAGAGAAAGGAAGTTTATATAAACCTTTAGGGGGAAAGCTAGACACATAGAAGAATAAAAGCAACAGTCCTGCTTCAGCACAACGTACAAAGTGGAAAATTCGGCTCATACACGTAATATCAAGTTTAAACCTTAGCTGCCATTTGAAGACTAGTATATTATCTTAAAAAGATTAAAATTTGTGTTCTGAAACAATTATTCCAAAAAAGATGCATTCTGACATAAAAAAGAATATCTAGCAATTAAGAGTTAGCATCTTTGCAGTCAGAAGTATACAACCAGTGACTGCCCTAACAAAAGAAGTTTCACTAATTACAATTCCCTTTTTTTCCTTTTGATGGAATGATTAAGGGAGAGATAGCAGATAGACTTCTTCTGCACCTCTCAATAACTAAAACATTTATCTAATAGAAAAACTTAAAAGTTTTTGAAAGACCAAAAAGAGAAGCATACTTGTTTTTTTTTTTTTTTTTTTTTTTTTTTGATAAGGAGAGAAGCGTACTTATTTTGCTACTTGAATACGTGATGTGGCAAGTAACAAATTAGCTGTGAATACTATTCAAGCAATATCAACTTCATGTAATCACTAATTTAGAAGAGCCTGATAAGCAACTTCTCAAGAAAGCAAGAAGTTAAACACATATGCCTAGTCATGTTCTCATAGTAATAAGAGATGAAAGTAATAAAGTTTGTACCGATTTTCCATGTTCATATGCTCTATCTAAAAGATAGGAGTACTCTAAATCTTCAAAGCACTTCTGCAGGGATGAAATTGGCTCGTTGAAATACACTGGCAGGCAAACTCGTGTTAGATCCTTCCCGACATTGTCTTTGATCATAGACCAAAGACTAACCCCCTTCTCTTTTTCAACTGGATCTGGCAGCTTAGTTCTGCGTACAACTTGTGCATGTGCAGATGCATCAACGGTATTGTTTGCCATGTTGTCCACAACTACTGACCCGCCAGATATATGAAGTTCAGAGAAACATTCACTTGCGTCAAGATAGTTGGCTTCCTCTTCATCTGACGCTTCATCAAGCTCTTGTTTCTCAATATCATCAGGCGATTCAGTTGTACTCCATTCTGAAATTAAATGTACGAGGTCAAATGATGTGCATACACCCAACACTTCCACATAACAGTTTGTACCTTTTTGACTAAAAAAACATACATCTAGGAATTGAAAGGTTCTCGTCCCTTGTTGAGTTGTTTGACCAAAGGCTAACACAAGTTTTCCGGAGTAACGTACAGCTTTCAAATATTTTAAGATATTCAATGTATTATATTTAAGAGGCTAAGCTCCTTTAGACGAGAGAAATGTTTCTCATGGGCCATTGAGATAGAACCATATGGCTATATCAATTTAGGCCTATTATTACCGTTCTTTCGTAGTGCCTGTAACTGATTTAGCTGACCAATGATCATGAAAATATATTTGCGCAACTTTCATTTAACCATTCAAATAAAAAAACATTGACAAGGAATTGTGAAGATAGAGTTATCTTTTGATAAATAGATAAAAGCAGGCGCGACCTTGTAGTTCTCTGTGCAAGACAGATGGAAAGTGAAGTGGTAAATGGGCCAACTATTAGATTCTGCATGCAAACATCTGATGTCTCCGCCCCATAACGACTGATAATGTTTCAGCAAGGCCAACTTTTGTAATATTGCCTTGATACAATCAGGAAAAGGAATACCCTCAAAAATCTTATTTATATGACATTTATCCAATTTCAGAATGTTCCGAAATACGTGACATTAATCCACAAATAATATTACTCTACATAACTTTCACGCCTTTAAAGAAGTATTTGGGTAAGGTGATTAGATAGGACATGGCGCAGTTTTAGCTTAACGAGGACATAAGATTAGACTCTGTTGCTCAGACTCTCCAAAAATGACGCCGCACCTGTGTCGGATCCTTCAAAAATGCAGTACTTTTGAAGGATCCGACACGCACCAGCGTCCATTTTTTAAGAGTCCGAGTAACATAGACCTTAGATAGGAGGTTGTGGAGGACTAGGATTAGGGTAGAAGGCTAGCAGCTGTAGAACAACAGCTTATCCTTCCATACTAGTGGTCATAGTATCACTCTTGTAGTTCCCTGTCTTTCAATTTCTGTTACTATGTGCTGCTTCTTGTACTTTGGTATTCGTATTATTTTGTTGTAGCTATTGTTCCTTTTCAAAATGCTTTGACATGCTTCCTATAGTATATTGCCATGACTTTTTTTTTCGAACTGCTTTCATTTGCCACGACTTCTTTTTCGGAACTGCTTTATTTTACTTCTCCTTGAGCCAAGGGACTATCGGAAACAGCCTCTCTACCTCCCAAGTTAGGGGTGAGGCCTGCATACACTCTACCCTCCCCAAACCCCACTTGTGGAATTACACTGGATATGTTGCTGTAATTTTAAACTACAATCTTAACCCCTATGTTCGTCAAACAATGTCATATAACAGCTTTGAAAAGGGTGTATTTGAGCAGGAGAGTATGAGAAACAATTTAAAGAAGTTACTCTTGTTTGCAGCAACTAAAATTATGCAAAAATTCATAGGATCTTCCAGTTCTATTAATATACAAGATAAATTCAGCATCTTGAACATATTATGTGAGGGACAGCAACTGAAATATTTTAGTGATGCGTGGCAGAATTCCAGTACATCATCAACAAGAAAAACTTGGTGTAACCTGGAGCAAATAATTTGCTGAATCTCTAGCTCTTTACAACAACTACGAGGTCAGCATAATATAGTGAAACAGAGCTGATAGACAATGAGACCATAAATCAGAAAATATCAACAGAATTGAAATGCAACCAGAACCGAGTTTTTCCCCTCTAAGAATACTAGCATTTCAGCTGCAATATGCTTCAGAAAAGGGAATATTACTGGAAGATAACCTCAAAATTTTGCACTCATTCAAATTATAGTTCATCTAATATCATGGGCCTAGAAAGCACAATGTGCAACGATTTGTCAAAAGTTGAAGATACTTTTAAGGGAAAGATATTTTTGTTTCCTTGTTTTGCTTGCTTAATAGTACCTGTACAGGTAGAAGTAGATGAAGTATATGTATAACATACCGCTGTACTTGCCACGCCCTAAACTGGAGAATTGCTTCATCAGTTGGAATTCACCGTCATGAACCCCGGAAGCTTCACCTTCGATGTTAGCTGCCTTCAGAAGCAAAACTTATGCCATTTAGAGATAGTGGAGCTCATTTTTACAGCAATATGCAAATCATGGAAACAGAGTTAAAACATGCTACATGACTGCATCAAAATTGATATGGATCAGAGGTCCAGAAATAGTACTTTATTTATTCAACTCAAATATGAATCCAAGCAGATGAATAAACTCAGTATGACCAACCCAACTTATTCATCTTGCAAAGTGACCCCAGTGAAATCTTTCATAAGTTTTAAACTAAAGAAACACATAATTGACAAAGTTTCATGGAAATCTGTGTAAAAAGATAATGAAAACTCAGAGAGGCTATGGAATAGGGAACAGGTAGAGAACACTCGTTTGGGAGATACATCTGCCTGGCGCTTAACATAAAACACAACCAGACTATTTTAGTTTTAGATGAGTGTACATTGAACTTGTATATGTATACATAACAATAGAAACTGCCAATGAATCTTCTTCTCTTTCTTTATCTCTCAATAAAGAACACTGGTCGTCAATTACTAAAAGAAGATTTGCAGTAGTCTTTCAAATTTATTCTGAAGCAGTAAAGCAGGTCATACAAAATGAAGATGTTATTACAGACGAAGATGTAACAGAGTTGAAATAGGATGGTTGAAATGGAAAATTGCTACTGGGGTGTTATGTGATGGGATATCTCCTAAAGTTAATGGCACGTTTTACAAAAATAGTTATAAGATCAACAATGTTATATGGGAGTGAATGTTGGGCCGCTAAAGTCCAACATATTCACAAGATGAGTGTAGTAGAGACGAAGATGCTAAGAGGGATGTGCAGTAATACAAGATTAGATAGGATTAAAGATGATCACATTTGGCAGAAGGTACAGGTAGTACAGTTCGATGATAATTAGAGAGGAGGTCGCTGTGATGGTTTAATCAAGTTCTGCATGATAATTTGAGAGAAGGTAGCTTGAGATGTTTTAATCAAGTTCTGCTCTAGAGGACCAGTATATAGGCGTGAAGCCAAACTGAATCAAGTTATTAGAAGAGAATAAGGAAGACCTAAGATCACATGGAAAAAGAAGTCTCAAGGGACTCACAATCTCTTGGAATTCATACTGACCTAGCAAAAACTATGACATAACCAGGGCGAGGGGAGGGAGGCAATACTCCAATACCAATCAGTTGGGAATATGTTCTAGCGATATTTCGTAAGTTTACTTTAGGTTTTATGTTTTCTAGGAATTTTGAATTAGGATTTATATGCTAATAGACAATATAAAGGATTCCTACTAAGTTTTACTTTTATTTAGTATAGTATTGATCTAAAGTAAGTTTAAATTGAGCAACATGGTTAGTGGAGGTTCATATAGCCGACTCAACATGCTTAGACTTGAAGCGTATGTTGTTATTCCTAGTGAGTGGGAGCAACCCATTAATTGCAATTGGATTCATCTTGAGAAGACACAAACCTTATAAGAGCCATAGAGGAAACAAAAAGTAACAAAGCTAATATTAGAAGTCACAACAGCAATGTACATTTGAAACATTCGTTTCTGATGTGACCAGATAATCATTCTAAACATTACAATCTAAGCCACTAAGGATCTGAGTTCGCAGATGATCGAGAGAAAGCATAGTACCAAAGATGATGCACAAAGGACTTTCTCATGGCATTAAGCCTAGCTTTACCCAAAAGTAAGAGAGACTAATATTCCAGTAATATCAAATAAAATGGATTAAGCTATAGTCCTTATTAATTTGCATGCATGGTTCCATTTACTTCCATGTGTACATTATGAGGATAATGTAATAAAGTTACCTCCAACTGTCTTAACGTGTCCAGCAAATTGGAGCGCTCCTCACAAAGACTCTTAAGTTGTCCTTTAATTTCTGAAAACTCCGAGAGCATGATCTGCTCACAGTCCTTGACAAGTCCCTCACCAATGCCCTCATCAAGCAACCGTTTTTTCAATCTTTCAGTAGATATAGATACATCATTTTGCAAAAGGTTGAGATTATCATTCAAAGGTCTCAACTGAAGAAGATTTCTTGTTGATATCAAAGCTTCTATCCAGGCAGCCCGTTCTTTCTTTGAATTTGTCCTCAATTGAAGAGATTTGGTAGCTGTATATATGTAGAATCGCCTGTCATCAGACCTGCTCTCACGGAATGATGACACCTGTAAGGAATCCACCCAAACATCTCAAGGTTAATGGCAAAAGCATTTTTTACATTTGGTACGACGGAAATCATTTTCGGGAAAAAAAAAATCCTTGGAAATGTTTGGTCATTAAGTGAAAAATACTTTTGGTAAAAAAGAAAAGTATTAAGTAGAAAATAATACTATTAGCAAATCGAAGAGTGCTTTGGTGAAACTTTTTTGTGCTAAAGATTAGTAATAGTAGTTGAAGCAGGTAATATATAAAGTTAAAAGTCAAGTAAGTTTTATGGAAAATGACTTATGTCCATAATTGAAGGAAGTCATTTATCCTCAATTTGATGGAATGTATTTTCCTTTGTAAACATCTTCTATCAACCATATACAAAAATATAGATCAAAATATCTAGACAATGAAAGAAAATTCATTGTACTATCAATTTCTACTGCTCCAAATATAGGTCAAAGATATTTAGGCAATTAAAGAAAAGAGGTCACTGCTAGTCTATTACACAACTGGCAATGCCATTAAGAAGGCTACATATATCAAGACATATATATAACAACGCGTTAAGAAACTGGGATAATGATACATCAACAAGTACATCTAGAAACATCTGATGCAAGACAACCTAGAATAGATGGCATGAGAACTGACAGATCAAGACAGCAAAAACTATGACCAAACACAACTCCACTTATAACTCCAACTTCAAAATATCAAATAAAGTGAAAAATATTTGATCTTCATGGCCAAACGCCTACTAAACCTCTAGGAAAAAGGACAAAATACAAAGATGATAACTACTGGTAAACTAGAGAAATAATGAGTTAGAGAGAGAGAGAGAATTCACTATTCTTTTGGTTTTTTTAGCTACTACTCCTATTTTAATGAAGAAAAAGAACATAACTTTCAACCCCACTTCCCACAACCATTCATCTTGTAACAGCAAATAATGAAGGAAGACTTGTCAAACAGAAAGAATTTAAAAAAAAAAAAAAATACATCAAGGAAACAGCCAAGCGAAGATGACAAATGGATCACTTCCAAGTTCTATGACAAAAAAAATGAAGAAAAAAGTTCTGATTTTTCAAGGAAGAAAACACCCAAAAAAATCATTTATACAAAAAAGTGACAATGTTTGTCATAGTTTTTTCTTTTTACCATAAACGTAGGCCTATCCGAATAGAGCATTCTTTAGCCTATAACTCCACATTTTTTTGACCTGGTGATGTGACCCACTATAGATTAACAACCAGTCAAATTGCACGGTAAACTTTGCAGTAAAAACAAAGAACACCATTTCATAGACCATCGGACAATTAGAAAAAACGATAAAAAAAAATAGCTCGGATATCCAAACAAAATCTCAATAACACAACAGAACAGAGGGTAAAACAATCTGAAAACTTGTCTGATTTTAGAAAGTTTTATTCTTTGGACTAGTGCCCCAAAAACGATAAACATCCGTTTTTCCCTGCCAAAGTCAAACTTTGACCGCCCCTTTGAGATGTCCGAATTCAAATTGTATCACATAAATTAAACACGTACCTTGATATCAACATTGCCGGGGGATTTTCCATGTTTGCGACGACTATGGTTACTGGAAGGAATATTACCGATGAGTCTAACATCATCATCATCATTTCTACGATTCTTGGAATATGAAAGTATACCATTTCTTAAAGTAAACCAACGAGATCTCCAACCTTTATGATAATTAGTCCATTTATACAATATTCCAGCAACACCAGCAACATCAGATCCTACAACATTATTATTATTAAAATCAGATCTAGAATAAACTACAGCTGACCCTGTCCTTAACAACGTTGGCTCAGGTGATGAATGTTCTCTCATCTCTGATGGACTTTCTAATGTTATACAACACAGTGGATGCATTGCTCTAGCTACACGCATTTTGTATTTGATCAATTCAATTCAAGATCAAGAATCCACATTTGAAGTAAATTTACAAGAAATTTACATATATCTATACATGGATGTGGGGTTGTAGAGAAAGACCTGAAAATATGGGTTGGAACTTAAAGGAATATTCTTGAAGTTAGTGAAAAGAAAGAAAGAAAGAAGATTTGTAAAAAATTGAATCTTTATGGTAATAGTATAAAATAAATAGAGTTGTGGTGGGGAAGGTAGGGAAGTATATAATATTGATGAAAACAAGGGTATTAAGGTAGTGGTAAAATAGTCATTTCAAGTATTGACGCCATTGAAGTATACTCTCAAACAAAGAAAGAAAGAGAGATAGAATAATGTATTTATTCTTATATTTTGTATGTGGGTAAAAAAAAAAAGTGGTGGTTTTTTTATTATTACGGCGGAGCACGGTGGCCGGAGAAGATCAATGGTGGAGTGTGTAATGGAGAAGGAAGTGTTTGATGGGGTTTTTAAATGCTACTTTTATTACTCTTTTGTAATCATCTGTCTTGTCATAAAAATATTTTTTAGATGATGGATTCTTCTATTTATGATTACATTTTTTTTATTTTTTATTTTTTTTGCCGTTTCTTCACTCTGTAACAAATTAATAATGCAACCATTAAAGGCAATTTTTTACCTAACCAATAATTATAAGACGAATGCGCAGGATTGTTATACCAAAATGCTTTTAATAATTGTACTGTGCTCCAAAAATTATGAATCATAATAATAATAATTGTGGACTACCAATTAATTGAAAGTTGAAAAAAGGAGTGCAAATTGAGACTATCACGTATCATTAATAATAATGCATTTTGTAAGTTGCTAATTTAAGAAAAGGTTGATTATATTGGAGCGTTATTTTTTCAATTTTTGTCAAAAGATAAATGGAGTGGTTTAAGTTTCAAAATAAAAATAAAAATCTCATTCAAGAATAGACTTTCGAGAATTAGGACAATGAGTACACGTTTAGCTTTTGCCGATTCTACAATCATAACAAGCCGATTCTACAATCATAAAAAGTTAACAAATTACTCTTCCCGATAAAAAAATAGTCCATTTAGCAAATCAAAAAAAAATTAATCTTATTTTTTTATATTTACTCATATTAAGTGTTATATGATCAAATTTTAATGTTTATTTAATTAGGGATAATTTAGTCAAATTACCTATTTTTGTCTAGAAGTTAATATTTTCTTAAGGAGTGTACAAATAGCTAATTGGATTCTTTTTTTTATCTAGAGGGAGTAATGATTTACTCAAACCTGTTGCGTGGACAGCTTTTAAATTTTTCTATTTACAACTGGTGTTTCTAATTTATTTCTATTGTAAAACAATAATACTACTATCGGTTAATTTATTATTGTTGGAATTCAACAAAAGCATACTAATAATAACATGCTTAATTTGAACTAGATGATATGATTTTATAATATACATGCATGGCTAATTCGAAACATGAATATAATGATTAAACTTATTATAATGTTGATTCAAGGAGAGCATACTATATTTTATTTATTAATAAGAAGCGGCTTAACTTATCGGATTAATATTACAATCATGCTTAAAGGATGGCTTAATTAAGACAAAACAGCCAACACACGACTTTCTTTAATATGGTGTTTGGTTCTCACTCATTACAATTTGTATACATCCAAAATTCTTCTTGTCGTGAATACACCCATTAAGAATCGTGAAAGCATTATTCCACTAATAATTGTTTCAACAACAAAAAAAATTCAAAAAACATTCTAACTGTACAACAGCTAAAATTCATTTAAAAAATATAATGTTGTTTACAAAATATAGGTCGAGTAGAATTTGTTGAGTTTTAAATCTTAATAAGTTTGTCAATGTTGTAGTCTTGTAGAATAGGAACAAAATACAAAACGTACTTTTTTAGTAGACTTAATATAGGAGGAGGAAAATATTAGTCATATTTGTCAAACTGAAGTTGTTTCAAAATCTTTGACATTTTAGTAAAATAAGAAGTCATTTATATTCATCCAAATCTACCTTTACTGTTTTAATGTGTAAAGCGTTAAGTAAGCAAGATGTTTTAAGAAAAAATAGAGCAAACTAAATTAGACAAATCCTTTAATAATTTAATTATTAAATGTATTTCTTAAGAAGTGTTTAAAATTTTCAAAAGACAAATAATATCGAACGGTACAAGTCCTAGATACTGAATTGTCAATGGAAAATTTAAAATATAATTATCAATTCTATAAAGTCATTAGTAGTCTTTTTTTTTTTCTCCACTTGGTTGGATGAACACGCAAGCTGAGTACTGCACATTGAATGGTTCTCGCTTCAAAGGATAGGAAGGGCTAACAAAAGATATTCTTCGAACCTTTTGCATTATGCTTGGCTAAAAAGGAAATCACAAAGGTGAAATCCTTTCTCTCTTTTTTCAATGTCATTTTAATATGGAAAAAATGACATAGACTTCATTTTCTTGTCTTGTAGACCAAAACTATGTAAATTCACTATCAAATTATTCGTTTAGTTTTGCCAAAGATTTTCTTATTTTTTAAATTTAATCACGTGGTATTTAGATAATACTGATCACTCAATTAATTTTTATTCACGCCGAATAAGACCACTCAAGTATGTATAGTGCTACGAATCGAAAAGTTCTTTTATCCTCAAGGTTATACCTCTAGTTAAGAATGGAGGGATGTTGATTATCGCACCATATATTTCATCTTGGTGGCTATTATATTTGGTAGCAATTTCAATCCCTATAATACGTATGTGTACATTGTTTTTTTGACATTTGGAGACGATATATGGGTGAATATATATGACCATCCAAATTGGTCAATATTATTACTTGAGATGTCAACTTAGAATACCTAAAGCGAGACGGCAAGAAGTTAAATAGAAGCATCCAAATAGATTTTCTTTCCTCGTATTTTAAAAGTAGAATTAATATTTAATTCCTTCCATTCTATTCCGCTATGTCGATTAGGAAATTATTACCTGCAAAATGGGCAAAACATTAATTTCCCGGAAAGAAAGTTTTTAGTTGTCTTACAGTCACAATTGGCAAGCTGATCACTAATTCTAGATGCTATGCTAATAATCAATGCTAATATATACTACTAAGAATAATTAAACATCAAAGAATTGAGGTCATCAGATGTTATACAATAAAAGATTAAACTTCGACATCGTATTCATCGTACAACAACTAGGTCATGTGAAGAACTCTTTGTCCGTCCATATAAAAAGACTTGTACTGAATTATTTCCTAATTTATTTCATCAGTGATTT
The DNA here is from genome assembly GCF_019175385.1 of Lycium barbarum. Classification (NCBI taxonomy): domain Eukaryota; kingdom Viridiplantae; phylum Streptophyta; class Magnoliopsida; order Solanales; family Solanaceae; genus Lycium; species Lycium barbarum. The sequence continues at coordinate 8,743,784 of NC_083340.1, forward strand.
TGATATGATGCTATAGTCGTTTATGAAAATGATTATTTCGTTTTCTAAGAAAATGAACCATGTGAGGGATTGAAATTACAGTCTAATGATTCTAACTAGCATCTCCCAAATTTTTTTATTTTGCATAATGTCTTCCAATTAATTTTGATTTTTCATGATTCATTGGTCGAAAATATTAAAAAAAAATTAGGTGTGTTAGAAGGTCTTACAATAGTTAAAGAAATGAATTGTTGTTGTAAGTTTTTACCAACGCTTACCTTATGAAAGGTGTGAGATGATTCTTCAGAATAATTAGTTTTTATGTAATTGTTCTGCGTGTTTTATTTGTTAGCGTTGTGGAAGAGAAGTGTTGATAGAGTAAAAGTGGTCTTCAACTGAAATATTTGAGAGCGGAGAACATCGATTTTTATGATAGTAATCAATTTAGAGAGACGAGGAAGGTTATCTGATTAAAAAAAATTGATCAAATCTAGACTATTTGCAAGCATGTATAAACATTTCACTTCATGAACAAATCTGACCCTAGTTTTGAAAAAATGCTTATGTGTTGAAAAGTTTCCGCTCTAACCAATAAGATCAAACTAGCATATTTTTATAATTTTCACTCCAACAATTGATGAAAAGTAAATTTAAATCATTTCGAAACTAAATTTGAGTATTTTCCTTTAAATAAGTTCAGAGATAAAAATAAATGAAAAAAAAAAAAGGAAAATAGAAAAGGCATAACTTGGAAGTAGAGCATCATAGGGAGCATAAGAATCTGACACGTGCACATGTCACGAAAATCTACTGCCCACGCTTCTTCACTTTTTCTTTATGCCTTAGTTTTCACATCGTTTTCTATATATTTTCAAACTTGATGTAGTAGTAGCACTATTTAACTTTATTAATTTATAATTTATTCTTTTTCATTTCATCAAAATTTACTTGTGTATTCTTAAATCAAATTTAACGTAATTAGTTATTTAAGTATTTTCTGTTTAATAGCCGTCGAAATCAAATTAGGCACTTGTTTTCCAGTTTACATTATAGTGTTATAAGATTAAATAGGTTTATATATTATATGAATTTTAGAAGCAAGAAATATTAATCCATCGACTGAAAACACTATATCTAAGTTTTAAATTTTTGTGTCAAAAGTTATCGGATTATCAAATATAATATTTATAAATGAAATGTTGTTGAGTAATTTTTATATTTGAAATATAATATTATATAACATAATATAAATTGAAGTGATAAAAATACTACGAGTATCAGATTAGGTTATACTTTCAATTTTGGGATTTCACCAACTAGAATATTCGTGCCTTATGATTAGGTAAATAGCGGTAGCTTCAAGTTTACACAAATGCTTTTGAAGATCCCTATCTCCTGTCTCCTCATAAAAACATAAAAAATAAAATTAAAAAAATTAAAAAGGAAAAAAAATAGAAGAAGAAGTAAAAGATCCCTTTCAAGTTCCACCGACCCAACGCTTCGTAGGGTTCAGTAGGCGTTTGGATAAATATTTGAAAGTTTGAAAAAGTTTCATATATCTTCAACTTTCACAAAAGAAAAAGGGAAGAAGGAATTAAAGTAATAAGCAAATTACTTCCTCCGTCTCAATTTAAGTATTTTAATTTGATTTGACATAAAATTTAAGGAATAAAAAAAGATTTTTGATCTTATGATTATAAATTAAAGATGTGTGTAATGTATTAAAATGTCTTTTAAATCTTATAGATGTAAATTTGTCATGTACGATGTTGACATTGTCAATTTACTAAATATAGAATGAGACACTTTTTAGGACAGATTAAATAAAAAGTAAGACACTTAAATTGAGACGACGGGAATATTAAGTTTTACCCGAGATTAACCCGTTCGGCCATGAAAATTATTCACTTTTTTCCTATTTTTTTTTTCATTTTATTTGAAAATCAGCTTTTGGCCATGAAATTTCAAATACAAGTTGAAGTTTGTATATAGAATTTGAAAAGCACCTAAGATCTTACTTTTACTTTTAATACATTCAAACAACTAAATATTATTTATGCAAAAACTATAACCAAATACAACTCCAACTTCAAAAATTCCAAATAAAGTGAAAAACAATAACCATGACTCAGGTATTTCAAAATCCAACCTTCTTGTTAAGATTATTCAACTTTTTTTATTAATGAGATAATTAACGATCAAAAAACACCTGAAGCATCATCTTTTTGTTAGTTTCCTATCTGAATTATCTAATATTTTCTGTTTTCTACCTGAACTATCACCAACTATTTATCAAAACACAACTCGAAACTGACTAGACCCAAGTGTTTGAATGCAATCGCCAAAAGGTACGTGACAACTTAATTTGCCCATAAAATTTCGTCCATGTAACACCCCGTAAACTTGAACTAGGTGTGAATATGTAAAAATCTAGTGGTAAGATGATATTATATCTATATGAATTCATTCTTGATGAATTCGGGTGGAAGATGGTCGTTTTGAAGTCAAACCAACAATAAAAGTTCTTACGGGCTCATAAATTCGCCTAAGTTTTTGTAGGTCTGTCTTCTGGGCTATTTTCATGAAAATGTGTTGCGAATTTGAAAAAACGTCCTTGATGAAAGTTGTAGATCTTTGAAATAGCTTTCCAATGGTAGGTCGCCCAGCCCAAGAAAAGTTATGTACAAAAAGTTATGATCGTTTTACTGAGCGAATATCGATTGTCAGAAAAATGTGTTGGGCGCGCGTAGCGGACCCAGCACGGAAAAATACAGCTGCAGACCAAAAAAAGATATGATCAGGTGCTGAACCCGCAACGCGGACTCAGCACGAATAGGGTTATTTTTCTGGTTCCGAATTTTCTTTAAGCCCTACTTCGATGTGTTATTTCCCACTTCGTTTCAAATCAATAATTCTGAGGAAAAGAAACCTAGAAAAGTCTTTCTAACCTTAAGGTGAGTTCTCACTCAATATTGATCATTCCCACACCATATCCATCCCCTCTTGATAGGAAATCATCTCTCTAAAACCTTAAGTTCTTGTATTCTCAAGAAGAAGAAGATGGGGGCGTGTGGAATTCGTCTAAGAGGTAAAGTTTCTAAATTTTCCTAGTATTAATAAAGTAATGGGTTAGAGTAGAAGTCCTACAAGGTTGGAATCTGTTAGTGATTCATGAAAGGGTTTAAGAACCCGTTTATAAGGCTTACGAAAAAAAAACCTAGTTTTCAAAATTCCAAGAAAACTTCAAGAAACGATTCAAGTTCTAATCTTTCTCATCTAAAACCATTGTAGTGTGATTGTAGAACCTTGGGAATTACGTTTGAGCGGGATTTGAGGTATGTCTAGATTTCCAAAAATCCTTTTTTGAAGTATGTTGTCTTGCTTGAAACATGTGGATGATTGTTTGTGGCTTGAAATCTTCCTTTAAAATATGAACATGATTATAACTCTTATGTGATGAAAGTTGTTTTGGAATTAAAGATGATTTCTTTTAAACAAGGTCATCCGTGTGTAGGGTTAAGTCCGCATCGAACCTTGTTCGATTTATACTACTTGTGAAACATTTTTTTTCCATTATTGAATAATTGAACTCACTTTTCTAAAGGTTAGACCTTAAACTTGTTTTGTTGTTGAATGGATTTCTTGAACTTGAAAATTGAATAAGAGATTTGAATAAGATTCTAAATCGGTTATGACTTGAAATGCCTCTATTTTGAGATGATGACTTGAGAAGTGAGATTCGACTCTAAGTCATGGTTGATGATTCAGTAATATGCCATGATTTGTATTTTGTTTGTGTTTGGGCCTATATGGGCAAGCTGTGCTAGTCCAGAGGTCGATTAGCCGTTATGGATCCTAACGTATCGATACGAGTATTGCTATGTCAGTCCAGAGGACGATTGACCTCAGTTTCTTCCTAGCCCGGAGTATCTATTGTTGTGCTAGTCCATAGGACGATTAGCCTCTGTATCTTCCTAGACCGGAGTATCTATGGCTGTGCTAGTCCAGAGGACGATTAGCCTCCGTTGCTTCCTAGCCCGGAGTATCTATTGTTGTGCTAGTCCAAAGGACGATTAGTCTCCGCGGTTTCCTAACCCGGAGTATTGATTGATTGATCTTCCCGTGAGTGGCTTGTTTCGTACTTTGATTAGCATGTGAGTGGCTTGTTTCATATTTTGTTGCCTGTGAGTGGCTTGTGGTGATAGTGAATTCGTCAGTGAAATACTTGACCTGGTAAATGGTAAGGAGTTAAGTTAATATGTCTGTCATTGTTGGATTCTTTGATGACTCTTTAATGTTGCTGACTCAGTTTATTCCTGGGTTTGAACTGTTATTTTCATTGATATCATTTTATTGATTTTATTCATTATATCTTGTATTGTTAACTATTGCCCCTTAGACACTCACTGAGTACCCAGTATTCAGGCATACCATTGTTGTTTTTTATGGTATGTTAGGTATCATTGAGGAGCAGGTTCGTGATACGCCTACGACTTAAGAGAACTTGCTGCTTTCGAGACTATTCGGTGAGCCCACATGATTGTTCGTGGGACACCATTCTATTTTTACTTTTCGTATTTTAGTTTCGGGCTGCGTCTCGATGATTTAGACATTGCTCATTATCTTAGAAGCTCCTTAGATAGTTGTCAGATTGTGGGTAGTGTGTTGGAGTCTCGTATGACTCGTTGGGGCATGTGTGCATTAACTAAGTATTTGATTTGACTTCCGTTGATTTTGTTTGATAATTGTGATCTTAAATTTTATTTAGTTGTTTATCACTTGTTTAATTAAAATAAATGAAAGATTATCGAAAAAGGGTTTGACATTATTGATTTATAAGGTTCTTCCGATGTTGTTCATGACGTCGGATGCCGGTCACGTCTAGGGTGGGTTTTGGGGCGTGACTGTCCACGGGCATCTGACTCATTAATTTCGAGGTATGTTTTGATAAATAGTTGGTGATAGTTCATGTAGGAAACAAGAAACATTTGATAGTTCAGGTAAGAAACCCGCAAAAAAGTGATACTTCAAGTGTGTTTTGACCATTATCTCTTCATTTTTTTTTTTTTTCAATTAATTCTCTTAATCATTCGCGGGGAGTGCCATTTGGTACTATTTTTAAACAAAAAAGTCTGTACACAACGCATCATCAGATACTAGTCGAAGTGTGTTTTGATAAATAGTTGGTGATAATTTAGATAGGAAACGCAAACACTTGATAATTCAAGTAGAAAACTCGCAAAAAAATAATACTTCGGATGAGTTTTGGTCATTATCTCTTAATTAATTTTAGCAGTAATTTTGCCCCTAACATTAGTTTGCAAGTGCTCAAGTTCTTTGCTAATTCCATATAACTCTTGAAAGAATCTAGAATTTGGAAAAGTAAAGAAAAAGAAAAAAGATACTATGACATATACAATTGCAATCATAAATCCCAATTTTGGGACCATTTGAAGAAGAAAGACAAAATGGCAGGGTAGCAGCACCTGCTCGGAAACTCATCAGACAAAGAGAGCAGACCATAGTCATGAGTATGAGCTTTCGGAACTGCAGCAGAGAGACATGTCATTTTTGTTGACCACAACTAGAATATTATCTACGTATTACTTACTAGGATTCTCCTTTCTCCACCTTCCCACAAATACAAATTGATTAGTACATGAAACAAAAGTTAAAATCATATAGTACTCTCTATATGGAGTAGCATGTACTAATTACCAGCTTAGCTAGGCTAGCTACCCATTATTTGGACTCCCAACCACATACTGTAACTCCCTCATACTACTAGTTAAAAAAATTTGATTTTACGTATTTGCTTTTTCCTATTCCCTTTTTCAACGTCGCAGTTTATTTTAATGAAAGTAAGTTACAAGCAGTGGCATAGCTACATTGATTGAAAGTGATTAGTTAAACATCTTTCGACGGAAAATTATATTATATTATATATATATATTAAATCTTAAACATTCGTAGCGAAATTTTAGATTTCGCCACTTGTTTCACGGTTATATAACATGTCATGGTAGTTGACATGTTAGTTATGCAGAAATTATCAATGACGGACCTAAAATTCTAATTAAGCAGGGACAAACAAATATGGAAACTGTGATTAGTGACAAAAGTTGCAAGTTATTATATTTACCTTTTACTATATTATTTATATATTTATATTCAATAAAATTTTTAACCAAGCGGTATGACGATGTAAGATGCCTCTGCCCCTGGAGATCATAATGCACATATTATATTTGTCATTTATGCAGTGATTAATGATGAAGATATCGTTATACATGAATTACTTATACCAAAAAGGATATTTTTATCTTTAAATACAAAGACAAATTCAAGATTTTTAATTTATGAGATCTGGACCATAATTCTTTTTGTTTACTAGGTCCAGGATATTTTTTTATATATAGGTACATATCAAATGAGTTTGTTAACAAAAATACAGGGGTCAAAGCTACTGAGGTAAGTAACTGTCAAAAAAAAAAAAAAAAATACCGGGGTATGTGGAACTCGGAACTAATACGGTGACTCCGCCCCTGTTTAAATAGTTTCATTACTAATATATATATTTTTCGTATTCTACATTTGTCCGTCACTAATATATATATTCTTTGTATTCCACATTTTATTTTAGATAAGATAATATGTACGTACATATGTTCCCGTATAATTTGATACAGACATTATTTAATATCATCATCAAACACCACATTAATTATGCACCGATTATTCTTATAAGGTCAAATTAAACATTATATTAAGTTATACAGGATTTTATGCTGAAATAATTATTATTAGTATTTAATATCCTGTACCATCAACCAAACGAGCCTGTACAGCATGGGATATGGGACATGTGTTTTTAATAGGTTTTGCAGAGGTGGGGAGATATTGAATTAATTGCAAGTTCCCCACTATACCCTGGCTCATGACCAAACTAGGTTAGATCTCTTTTATTTCTTTCCTTTGAAAAATTGATGAATATGCCGTATACAGAAGCATAACGCATTTAATGTACGTAATTCTCTATGGACAATTTCAAATTTGTACTAGTATTTTCTTTCCTCCAATTCACACGCCATAATGAGAAAGATACAATTGATGACGTGATTTTAAATCTAACCCAATATAAGATAACTACAAATCATCCACATTAGGAAAAAAGTAAAGAAGTTTAGCATACGTTGAAAAAAGTTCAAGTACAAGACCTAAAAAATGTTGACATTTCAATTTTGCGAATTTCGTTACTCTTTATTGCGTAAGACGTAGCTAGTAAAATATTTATTGTAGTTGATCGTAAAATATACATTGACGTGATATTAATTGTCTTTTTAATTACCTAATGAAGTTCATTTGACAAAAATAGAATCCTATTCAATAAAGGCAAAAGATAACATTCGTACAATACAAAATCATTAAAGGGGAAAAAAAAGTCAGGTAAGTTCTTTTTCATAATTTAAATATAATATTACTACTCCCCTTTACACGGTCACTAGTCTAGTAGGACTTTATACAACCTCTATTTTCTTACAAATGACTAATGAGGCCACCAAAAAAAATATATAAACCACATTTTCAGGAAGAATCGAACAGGTGACCTTAACCAGAAAAATAACGCACAGTGAACTATCAGTTGTTGATCGTCAAGTCTCAACATTTGATATCACTAATGTATATATTATTTCCACATTATGCATTGATACAACACAACAAAAACATTTCGATAAAGCGTTATCCTGTAACACCACTTCTTTTAAGATGGCTATGCTCCTACAACAAAAATATAAGAAGGAACAAAAGACCCTAATACCACAACGAACACATGTGAACACTCTTCAACCATCAATTATCAAATATCTCCAGTAAAATACATGTTGATGTTGTTGATCAGCCTTTGGTTGTTAGGGATGTATATATTCATTAAGACCAAGACCAGTAATGCCAAAAATTTCTAACCCAATACATAAAGAAGATATAAAAAAGTGAAGATACGTGGTCTACTAGTTGCCAAAGAGGGCAAATCAAACAATAAAAGCAAAGATATATAGGCCATCTTAAAGAATAGTACTAAATGTTAAGGCTTTGTGAGACCAAAGTGGCTGTATTATCTCCAATCCCATGTGTGTCACTAAGGGAAAATGTGTTAATCCCTTCCAATCCCATGTGTGTCACTAAGGGGTCGTTTGGTTTAAGGTATAACATGGGTTATGCCGGTACTAATTTTTATACCACGTTTGGTATAAGGTATAGATTTATCCCGGGATTATTTTATACCTTGTACCAAACGTGGTATAAAAATTAGTGCTGGAATAACTCAACTTATACCTTCTTAACCCACTTATACTGAGATTATTTTATACCATCTTTCATATGGTATAAAATAATACCAACAGATGGTATAAATTAGTCCCGGGATTGTAATCCCGGGACTATTTTGACCTCAAACCAAACGACCACTAAGGGAAAATGTGTTAATCCCCAAGCAATAAGGGGTCCATGAAACTTAGTCAACATCTCAAGCCTCTTCCGAAAAATTATCTTTTAAAAAAAAAATTGTAACAACAAACAAGATCTGTAACCACAGGCTAATTATAATGAAGCCAAACCCCTCAAGAAAACTTTTCACCATTTTCTCTTATCCAAACCCTTCTTCATCACTTCAGTGTTTCTTTGCTTCATTTCTATTTCAATCTACATGCACCGATTGAGATGGGGATAATTTTTTTTAAATTTTTTATAATAAGTCTTCACCTTTAGGTTGTGAGCCTAAGGTGTGGAGGATTTGGCTTGACCCCTACCATATTAATTGATGTAAGGAAGTTACAATGATTAGAAGGGGACATGGAACTTGCCTCTAATCTAGAAAAGAAGAAGATTGACAAAACAATGTTCCATAATGTTCCTCATCTTATCAACTTGACATTTTTGTACTTAAGATTAGACAGATTATTCTGTAAAATAACATAACAAGGTGTCTTACTCTTACATTTGAGAAGATCTTTTAGAGATTACATTATTCCCTCCAACTACTTTTATTTATAGAAACTACTGTATCGTTCCCGTTTTCAATAATTTCTGTAATTATTTTGAGGGGTTCTTTAATTGAAAGGTCAGATGGTGGGGTTTCCACATGGACATGTGTCAAAAGGCGAAATGGACGCCTTAACTCAAGCCTTTGTGATTTCACAAGCGGTCCCCACAGTTAATTAAAGAAAGTTTAAGTTATCTACCTTCTTTAGTAATTTTTTTATATATACAATCATTTAAAGAAGGGAAATTTTCAAAAGTAAATGCTATTGCAAGTAAAATTTGTTAAATTGTTAAATTTGTAATTTTTAAAATAAGATATATTACAATAGAGAAAGATAATTTGATTGTGTAAAACTTTCTATAATGATAGTATATACAACTTAAACTCATAAAAAGAAAAAGAAACAGAAACAGAAATGAATTAATATTTTCATTTTGTCATATTTTTTAATTAAAATGATAGCTTCATTGTTTAAACAGATGTGTTTGCTTAATTTATTATGCATTAAAATGTAAATTTAAGTTATAGACACCATTAGTATAAGTGTATAACAATTCGATCGGATCTAACTTTATGTTGTTGTAGCAGGTATCTTGTTTTATTTTTAAAATTATAAATTTCATATATTAAAAGGGCTTTTTTCTTTTTCTTTTTTGGTTGCAATGTGGTTGGGATTTGGAGGACAAAAAACTGCCAAAGAAACGTGAAGGGGCTGTCCACTGTTCAGTATGGTAACGGTCAGAATTGATAAACCAATTATTTATTTAACCTCTTGCATTAACCTCCGAAAAAAGGCAAAAAAATATATAATCGTGTTTTGACGTGGTTTTCAACTTGAGGTTTCTTTTATTTCTTTTTTGGGTTTAATTTTCTCAATTATCTACTTGAACTAGTGCATCTTTTTGCTTTCAAAAGAGAGGACCAGTTTGATATTCTTGAATATTATAGGTATATGCCAAAGAAACGTGAAGGGGCTGTCCACTGTTCATTTAAATTACTTTAATCATAGCTTAACATTTACAGTATATTATAAACTTATAGTTCCGGTATATATGGGTAAATTTTATGACTGGTCATTTAACTTTGATTTTTTTCTATCAAAGTCACTTAACTATGTTTTCTGACACAAGTCACACAACTATTACTTATTTTTACCAAAGTCACTTAACTATGCTTTTAACACAAAAGTCACAAAACTTTTAGCTTACTAATACGAAAGTCACAAAACTATTAACACAAAAATCGCACCTACAAAAAAATTCATCTTCCGATGAGTAATATATATATATATATATATATATATATATATATATATATATATATATATTAGTTTTAATCTAATATATACAAACTCAATTAAAAAGAATCGACCCGATGCAAAACTCATGCAAATATAAAATATTAAAGAAACAAAATCAATCCTTCGCCAAATATACGATCCTTCTCTCGAGGGGCTCTCAAGCCAAAATGTGTGAATTTTATTGGCCCTTTTTTTCAATATCTATTGAAAAGCGTTACATGTTGTTTGATTGTAGGAAATTGAATTATACAGAGTAATAGTTATTACTATTTGCATTAGAAGTAATAATCTTGTGATAATTTTTTTTAAATTTATTCATCCTTTTGGTATTTTAATATCTGCATATGAGTTTTGGACCGGGTTGATTTTTTTAATTGAGTTTGTATCTATTAAATTAAAAATAAAAAAGAATATAAAAATTACCCACTGGAAGTTGAATGTTTTTCAGAAGGTGTGACTTTTGTGTTAGAAAATATAATTAAGTGATTTTGGTGAAATAAAGTGATAGTTGTGTGGCTTTTGTGTTAGAAAACATAGTTACGTGACTTTGGTGAAAAAAAGTAACAGTTATGTGACTTTTGTGTTAGAAAATATAGTTAAGTGACTTTAGTGAAAAAAAGTGATAGTTAAGTGACCATTCATGAAATTTACCCTGTATATATATTTCAAAAACATATACATAAAATGCTTGTTTAAAAAAGACCAAATAGCTGCGTATAAAATAAAGATCAAATTTGGAGGACAAGATATCTTTAAAATCACTTGGAAGAGTGAGAATAAATTCATTGTATTAAAAATTAAAAATAAAAAGCCTTTCCAGCTTCCCGACCAACACGAAGAAAAAAAAAAAGAATTACAGCATTAGGAAAAGCCCATGATTAATTAAGGTAAAAAAGAAACTATTGGTTCCATTTAAATAGGCAATTAAGTGAAGTTTGACTAGTCTAATGATTAATTAAGATCAGCCCATGATGAGACAGATAAGTGAAGTTTGACTAGTCTAATGTTAGTCTAAAATGTCAAGAATATATCTACTTCTAGATCTCTTCACTAACAAAGATTTGTTCCTTTTTTAATTTTATCTATATAAAATTCCATCATCCTGTAGCAAATATCTCCCCCTGAAAAATATATAAAAATCAGTGGACAAAGAAAAGAAATAAAAAGTAAGAAGATTTTTGGTGAGCTCTCGTAAGAATTGATTTGGAATATTAATTAATGATTATTAAACGACAAATATGTCGAAAACAGAAGCACAAAAAAGAGAAAGAACAAAGAATAAACCGGTTATGGAAACAGTTAATTTGATCCCCCACTCTTTTTCTTTCTTTCTTTTTTTTTTTTTTTTTTTTGGCAAACACTTTTGGAGAACAGCTTAGAGGAATTTGTTCTTAGGGTGGTTGAGTTGTCAGATCATGACCTTTTTTAAAGGTCGATTACAGCAAATGTACTTCCATATGACTGACCATTTAAAAAATTATTTAACTAGATACTATCATATAATTCAAAAGTGAAATTGGCATTATTTTAGCAAAAAGAAACAGCTTTTTGTCGTAATTTTGAGAGCTAGGGGTAATGGACCTAGTGGCCAAAATCATTTCCAAGCTTCGAGGGCTGTCTCTTGCTTGACTTAATTGCTTGACTTAATCTATATCTATATTCTATATGTATAATAAGACTAGATATAAATAAGGTAATATAATACTTCTCTATAGCCATCATTTCTATTTATCTTCTTTCTCAATTTTTTGACCTTTTTTTTTTCTATTTTTCATCTATAAAAAAATACAAAAGTCACATCCTAAATAATTACTTCTACGTTACTCAATTACTTGCAATTACTCAATACTAATCCCCATTTATTGTGTTTGAACCCGTTGAATACCTACTGTTATCATTATTATAATCTTTAACACCAAATATGTCACCCAAGAATCACATTCAAATAGTCATCTATCTTCTCCCTTCACCAATGTTTTAACGCCAGTAAGTCCCTTTGGTATCCTCTTTCTTTTTTTTTTTGGTGGTTCTTTATCATTTTGTAAATTTTTAGTCTAGAATATTATTACTTTGGATGTAATTCTACTTAACTTATTTTATTTTTGGTAATTCATTGATCTTGTATTTCTTTAATTCGTCATGTAATTTAATTTACCATATTATATTTTTTGGTGATTGGTTGATATATGTTTTTTAATTAATGGTGTTCTCTTCTTCTTTCGTTTCTTTTGACCTAGAAGTGGAAGATTAAAGAGCAATGCTGAATCTCAAGAGAAAGCTTTATTATCTACTGCTACAACTGATCCAAAATCGCATTTGATGAAAATTATATTTGGATTTGAGAAATAACTTCAAAATATTTGAAGACAATTCTGTCATGACTCAAGCTTTCAATCAAGGAGTTGTTCCAATTGAAAACATTGTTATATTTGATGCTTGTCATTAATATTAATGATAATGCTTCTTTTGATGTGTTTTTAACATATTAGAGTCACTATCAATTAGTAAGACTAGGAGTAACTTAACATAAATAATCAAGAGCATAATGTTGTGTATGTATGTTATGGCCATTGTGAAATAAAAATAAAAATATACCAACTTATTATAGTTTTTTATTCTCACTTCTTTGAAGTTCTCTTCATGCTAATCCTGAATCAACAACACTTTAATATTTGTCTTATTTTTTATTGATTTACTTGGGTTGTAGCTTTAAAATTTGAGTACAAGAATGAGGAGATGCACACGGAGCTAAAGACTGCAGCAATAGTCAAATAGTCGGAGAAAACAAAGATTGTGAATTAATTAAAGTTAGAACAAGGATTTGGCGACTTTGATTGCCGGAAGCAATTAAAAAGCTGCTAGAACATTTTGATCTCTATCAACGATTTGTTAAGGATATGGTAGAATTTTCTAAAATATATATTAGGAATATCATGTATGCTTCCCTAATTATTAATATTTTGTTAAGTGATTTTATATGTAAAGCACAAAGTATAAGCTTTAATTCCACTCTCTTTATATCTTTCATATTATTGTATAGAATTGGTGTTCTATGCTTATTGCATATTTAAATTTATTTCATCTATCTTGGTAAATATTTAAAATAGAAGATCATTATTTCAATGAGCGCACGAAGCGCGGACAAATGTACTAGTTTGTATATATAATCTTGGATTATTGATAAGTTGTGAAACCCATTTTTTTTTTTTTTTTTGTTCTCTTTTAATTAGTTGGCTTTTCATTTCTTTAAATTAAAGATCAAGGAGAGAGAGAGATCACGCACTACAAAAAAATGTGAATTTCCAAACGCATAGTTCGTTGAAAATTGGCTCATCGTTATGGAAATTTCAATAAAAAGTCCGTCAAAAACATTTTCGACTAGTAGGAAAAAATAACAAATGGCGAATGTTTATGAATTTGTTTATGCATGCCATTACTTGCTTAGCCCAAAAAGGGAAAATATTGAGGATACCAATAGAGTTTTACACTCAATATGTAGGGTGGCCTTAAGACACTAACAACTTTTTATGTGCAAGCACGTTCATTTCTCCCATAATAACTATAAGTAAAATGACTGATATTTCATTCTTAGTGCAGAAACAATGATACATAACAACGTGCCAGCAACAAAACAAAGTGCAGGTGAAACTTAGTATAGCATAGTATAATATACATTTACGAGAAATTAATATACAACTAAAATCATTTTTGAAAAGAAAAAAAAAATTAGAAAATAGAAACTTTATTACACCAACTTCCAGATGGGAAACAACTCAGTAAGCACTAAGAATAGGCCCCCACAGCACCATATGTCCTCTATCTATGAGGCATTTTTCATCTAAGTTCAGTTATATTACACCTACCAAAAAAAAAAAAAAAAGATGAAAAAATAAAAATGCACCCACCCCCACATCAATTCAAGATTCATATCATTTCAAGAAAATGTGTCCCTCCAGCATAACATGTGCTTAGCCATTCCATCAATCCTTTTAAGTCCAGCAGAGAGAACCTTTTATTGTTGCTGTTCCCACGGACCATCTTCCAAATTCTCACGTCTTTCTTTCTTCATGCAAGCCAAAAATAAATAAAAGTTGTACAAAGTTCTTGTTAAGTAATAGGGTAGGGGCTACTACACATATAAATTAGGTGCACCCGCTAATAATTGGGAATTTTTCTAGGGTAGTCGATCAATGTGTGACTAACAATGAACGATTTCCTCAAAATATCACAAAAAAAACTATGTATTGCTACTATGACTAGTTCTCACCCACCATGCATTCATCGTCATTGATCGACTAGCTTAAACTTTATGCTAGCTATCAGTCTACCACAACTCTCCTCTTTTATCTAAATTATCGACAACAAAGCTCGTACATGCAGGATTTTCCCCCTTTCTTTATGATAAATTCCTTAAAATATCACAACAACAATTACATCTCAATCCCAAGTAAGTTGAAGTCGAATATATGATTATTTCGCACTGCCCACTTCTCTCATATTGAGGATTCATCATAATTAACTAGTTTTATACTAGATGTCAATCTACCGCAACTCTCCTCCTTTATCCAAATTTAGGATCAACAATGTTGGCAAGCTCATACCTGCGAGATTTTTCTCCTTTATGATATTTTTCTCAAAATATAACAAAGGGGAAAATGAACAAATAGTTTCCATGTTAATTTCTCCTTCTTGTTTAATTGATCAACCTTTCTAGTGATTGTGATTGCAAAAGTTAAAGACATCGACCATGTGGACAAGACTAGCATAATGGTCCTATCCTGCATTATGTGTGACTTCCATAAAAGTGTGATTTCATGCGTTTAATTTAGTTTGTTGAAGCACTAAGTTTAGGTAACATGTCCCTTTTCCAAGTCCGTTCAAACCTTGTACTTAACTATTAAAGTGTCTCTTCAGTTCACAGCAAGAATCTAACAACCAATTAATCTTTACAACTTATGAGATCAGAGTACTACGTTTGGTGCTTCACCAAACAGGTCCAGTACTGAATCAATTATTATTGCATCATGCTATATATAATCATAACAACTAGCCAACACCAAAAAAAAAAAAAAAAAAAAAAAAAGAACACAAACAAATTACTATTTACAAAAAGCTAATCTAACTATTACAAATTTGGCTTTTAATTTGGATCTGCTCCCAGATAATATGTTCTATGCTCAATAAAATAATGATAAGAATTCATATAGCATGGCTACATGCAGGTCATTGCTTGAGGGCTGCCCGGTGCAATACATGGATCTTCAGCGAACCCAACACCGCGGCTGATATTTTTTCTAAATATGGTTGTACTAATAATGCAACTACTGCAATTATACTTGGATCCTTCTTTTCTCCTCCCTCGCCCCCCACCCCCACCCCCAACTACTTCGAAACCCAAGGGAGGGAGAGGTTAATGTATAATTAAATTCCATGGAACTAGCTGGTTGCATTTACTCAAAATGTACTGCAAATAGTTAAGTCATGTGACAGAGGATTAGTATTTGGGATTTGAAGTGATGAACTTTTCTTAATGTTGAAGCAACTATTGCATATACTTTTACTGTCAGTTGTAGTATTTAGGTTTTATATTTCATCATACCACAGGTCAGCATTTATTGAAAGAATGGATCCAGTCTTGAAATTAGAGGAAATTGTCAAGAATTCGTACATTTCATCTTGAACAAATGGAAAATCGCATTTCTTGTGCTTTGTTGTTGGATATGTCCCTTTTTGGGTTAAAAGCATCTTTATGTAAGTATTTTACCCTCCCCTCACATTGTTTTGACACATTACTTACCCCTCTGGTTTTATCATAAATTTTTGCCGGTTGTTCCTTTGGGACAAATATTTAGTAAATAACTCTCTTTTTAGGTCACAATTTAAAGATCTCTGCTGAGTAAACTGAAAAATATTATGTGAAAACATTAGTTCATGATCTCAATATTTGTAGATACTAGACGACAATTTAATTTTTTTATTTATTTACCTTTCCAAAGGTAGGGTAAGGCCGAGGTACACTCTACCTTCTCAGACCACACTTGTTATTGTGGGCTATATTTGTGGGCTAAATTATTCTACAATGGTTTATTTTTTATTTTTTTTTTTTATTATTATTATTATGTAGTAGCAACAAGCTACCCATGCACCATAC
Source organism: Lycium barbarum (assembly GCF_019175385.1). Taxonomy (NCBI): domain Eukaryota; kingdom Viridiplantae; phylum Streptophyta; class Magnoliopsida; order Solanales; family Solanaceae; genus Lycium; species Lycium barbarum. Next base: position 8,760,254 of record NC_083340.1, read on the forward strand.
CTACAGATGCAATTGACATCTTTTGAATCGAATTTGAGTCCTGAGACGCTTGGTCCGTTAACCACTAAGCCAATTCTCCATTCACTTTATTTGAAAACGTAATATCTCAATTTTGAGTTTCAATTAAAATTTTCTAGTTTGTTTCATCTTGTGAGTTTGCGATATATTACTAAATTAAATAGGTATTCATCTTCTAGCTAATAATTTTAAAGCTTTAGTACATGTTCTTAGAATAAACATTAAACGGTTTTCTACCCCGTTGGCTTGTACATAAAACTCGTTGACTCTTTTACTTTGTTATTGCATGTATATGAAGTTTATGTTTTGATGAAAATACTAATAATAGATATTTAATAATAAGAATCCTTCTCATTCTTCTTACAGGACAATGATACTCTCAAGAACGTATCAAATAAGAGTTCCGTAATCTAATTACTCATGAATCTGGGACTTCACATCACCAATATCAAGTAGAAATGAAGCATAATCTTCATCGAAAGCCTAAACAGTAATTAAGGTGCAGTGTACTATCTAAATATAATACTTTCTTTTAGAACGGTGAAGTTATGCAAGACGCTGGCAGCCTACCAATACATAACTTTGAAAAGTAAAAGCCGTACTATGTTTTTAAGGTAAAGCAATTAATCATAGTTAGCGTAAGATATATGAGCGGGAAAAATATTTTCCTCTCTCTTAGTTGCGGTTCTACCATGTTGTCACGACATGATAAACAAAATCCTCATGAACAAGAAAAATATAGATTTATGATTTTGTAATATGATCCAATAGTGGTTAATTTTCTGTGTTGCCAAAAGGGCAATGAGAAGAAAGATCCCAGGACAATGGTTCGTAAGTTCAATTATTAGTTTTCCAGAGTTTTAATTCTGTCGGTGGATGTCGTTTATATTAATTTGTGACGAAATTAACCATTAAATGTTATACATATACCTCATCTAACAAAATAAATATATTTTAAAAATTTGTTGGAACAACAAAAGAGGATGTTAAGCAAGAAGTTCAATACCCTGCATGTTTAATTCTTTGCTGAATTTTGGTAGTCCTTAATCAAGTTACCCTCGATTTTACCGAATTAGAAAATAGACATAATATTACTCTTAGTAGTTAAGTAAATTAGTCTACGAAATGTAGATTAAAGTTAAACACATCTGTTTCAGAGAAAAACATTTGCAAAACAAAACAGAAAGAAAAAAGATATTAAATTATTGTTCCACTCCGTAAACAGTGTAGCCTCACGTTCATGAGCCCACAAAAACATGTTTTAAAACAAACTCCACGAATTAAAACCATCTCTGGGCAGTAAGCACCATCAGAAAAAAAAAAAAAAAAAAAAAAAGCAGAGACAAAAACAGAACAAACACAAGATAAAGCACCACGTCAAGCCCAATAGCAAAAAAAATAAAAATAAAAAATAAAAAACTGTTCTCCGGCACTATTTGTTAATTTCACATCTCAAAGTAGTTGATTTTTTTTTCACAAGTACACGTGTCAAAATAACTGTGCGTACCAAAGCTTAGTAGAAAGTGAGCACGTGGCATTCTATTTGATGTTTGTTTAACGTTTTTTCTTCTACCTTATCTAAATGCACTATAGTGGTAATGATAGAAATGTTGAGTCAAAGAGATAAAGTTTTCATCCTGCCAGAGGGATTTTATTGATTGTAAAAGCAGTGTCCTGTATCACCGCTGGAATCGTACGGATTGCCTAAATTTCCCTGCACAAATGCCAGTCCTTATTTTGGTTGTTTAGAAGCTTTCTTATCAGTCCACGTATACTACTATTCCATAAATACCCTTTTATTCTGCCGAAAGATCTTTCCTCCTATTATATGTACATAAATGGTGTTTGAACAAAAAACAATGTTTAAATTATTACTCCTAGTAATTTAAACTTATAATATTATATTATACTAGTACTGATTGTTGAAGAAAATATCAAAAAATAAATTTTATTTTTGCTAAACTGGAGATCAAGTTTGCTCCTACCAAATTTAATTTCGTGATTTTGCGACATAGGGTACTCAGTTTACCAATCAGATGCTTCTAATTACATCCACACATTGAAATTGGAAGGCAAATCTTGATTTTTTTCAACTGGATACGCGACAAATGAGTCGTCTCTCATGTCAATAAAATCACCGCCCCACAAGTTCTCTACATTTTATGTAGAATCTCACCTCTGGCTGAATGTATTTCCAGAGGGAAAGAGGTTCATACATTTACCATCTTCAAACGAATCTTTACGTTGATGTTACACATAACAACAACAACATACTTGTCTAAAAAAAGTAAGGTAAGATGCACGCAGACTTTATTCCTACCTTTTTGGGTCAGAGAGGTTGATTCCAAAATATACTTGGCTCAAATGTTACCCATGCAATATCTTTTTTCATATCGGAGAAATACCCTGTAGGCCTTTGGCCCGATTTCGATTGGCGCACAGGCTCGACGCTACAGAGTATGAGCCCCCACACCCACCCCAAAACTATCAAGTTCGAATCAGTGACGTGCATCTTACTGGCAAAAGTTACATATTGCATAGGGAGGAACACACAGGGCACAAAAGTAAAAGACTGGCATATAACAAAGAAAACAGGAAACACAATTAGAGTACCATAATAACAAGAGATAAGACACTATTACCCCGAACTTTGACCGCAGTGGCTACAACACACCTTACCTTTTCAGGGATTTTATTACCTCTTAACTTTTTTAAAACGAAATAGTTAAACTGGATATAGGATATATACTCTCTTATGGGAGATTAGCATACACTCTCCTTGCCACATGTATATTTAGTTGTATTCTATTTATTTTAATTTGTTTCGCTTACGTGGTAAAAATAAAATTTTCTTTTAAAAAATGAAAAATGGATATTTAAAAAAAAAATCTGAAAATTTGATTTTCCCAAAACCCGTGTCTTTTTTTTAAAAAAATATGATTCTTTTAAAATATGGAAAACTGGATTTTTTTTTAAAAAGTGTCTTAAAAAATCTAGATTTTCATGCTTTCATTTTTTTTAGGACACTTCTATTTTTCAAATAAAATTTGAATTATTTTTAATTTTTTTTTGGAAAAAGTGATTTTTCTTGTCAAAATGTGAAAAAACTGAATTTTTATTTTTTTTTGAAAAATCTAATTATTTTTTGAAAATGTGGAAAACCCCTTTTTTAAAACTAAATCTGCAAAACTAGATTTTTTTTTTCATATGTATAAAAAAATAATCAGCTTCCACATTTAAAAAAAAATCAGTTTAGAAAAAAACTTTAAGCTTTAATAATAATTAATTAGATGTAATTAAATATGAAGTATTTAATTAAAAAATGGCACGAGTCAGATTTTATGATTCTCTCTCTACCAAAGAGAGGGAAATACACTCTTCTTGCCACGTCAGCGCTTAGGGTGATAATTATTCCGTTTTAAAAAAATTCAAGAGGATAATAGAACCCCTAAAAGATAAGGTGTACCGTAGCAATTTTGGCCAAAGTTCAGGAGGATAACAGTGTATTGCCCCTAATAACAAAGAAAAGAAGAAGAAAAGAAACCCCCGTGGGAGCAAAACTGCAAAAGCCCCTCGTGTGTGTGTGTGTGTGTCATTGCTTTGTGGGGTTAAAAAAACTTTAAAAGTAGTATGACAGTGGTGGATCTACTCTCTTTCTTTTCCTTCCAACTGCAGACACATACTTCTCATCCATGTCAGTCCCTTCCTATGACTATTTCTACACTAAAATCCCCCCTGCTCCTCATCATATCTATTCCCCTGTTCAATATTTTACATCCAGTGTAAACATTGACAAAAAATATACTACTCCATTATTCAAGAAGAATTCACAGAGACAGATATATCTATTTCAACTGATGACCATATATTAGTGCGGTATATCTTTTGCTTTCTTGAGGCGTGTACCTTTCTCCTTTTGCCCTGTTTCAGGAATGACTAAAATACACATCTAGTCTAGCAATTACAATGGACAGATACTAAATTTAACAGGAACAAACAGGCCCAAAAAAAAATTGTCACACGTGTCGCTCTCACAGTGTATGTTCTACTGCAGGCCCTGAATTACTCACACACAGAAAAGCAGAGTGTCTGAAATTGAGTAATCACTGTACAACTTCCTAGAGTTCAACCTTGTCTCATTATCAAACTAAGCCACAATATTTGACCAAGCCTAGATTCCATCTGTCATTTTCTAAAGTTGCATCAAGCCACCAAGTAACATTCATTTAGGTAACATTCATCTGAGAACCACTTGTTTTAAGGCTTGACGGGCAGAGTAATAGTAAAGGTGTATGCAAACTAGTTCGGACACTACCTGTTATCCAGAAAAAATTACAATTCAAAACAAAGCACACAAGTTTTACGTGCATTTCTGATATGTATCCTTGGCATATATCATTATACACTGATTTGGGTGAAAGGAAGAAGGGAGATCCCAGAGGCAGGTAATGCATATATTTTACCTTTCGGTGCTCTTACAAGTTTCTTGTTCTTCAGTTCCATGCACCAATGGTAATATAGAAGCAGAGATGTCCATGCTAAGGCGAAGCTGGTCAGTGAACTTTTAGCTAGTATTATGAAAAAATCAGAAGGGACGGAAGTTTCAAATAATGATAGTAAACCAGGCTACTTTTGACTAACTCAGCATGATTAATAGCAGGATAAACATCTAGGAGGAGTGAGTTTGTGGCAGGACCACCACATGGATATGTTGTAGAAAAGTTTATGGATAACAACAAATGGAATGCTATCTTTGGAGGGACACAGACTGTAATGCTCCTAGCTTATCATCAAAGTTTCACTGAAAGTAAACATGACAGGACCACATATAGTTCTGCAGAGCAACGTGATAATAATAAAATTGCTACAGAAAATCAATCATGATTCATGTGAACACAAAAATCAGACAATAACAATAATGAGACACTTCACTGAAGGACAATTAGGTGAAAGATTCTGTTCTATGGAGGGCTGCCCCAGATGTCACTTCAACTATGAAAAGGAAGAATTATGTTCATTTATGTCTTCCATGTTGTATAATGTAAAAGATAAAATTCCATATCAATGTCAGATGTGCCACCCACGAAAATCCAAATTAATTCGAAATTTCAGAGTAATTAGCAACGCTAGAGTAGTAGAGGAACTCAGGACATCTAAATCAAGAGGGAGCAACAAAAATTCCAAGCAAGGATTTCACTTGCATGCATGATGAAAGATGTATGAATCTCCATAGCCTCAGAAACTTCCAGAAATCAAGAACAAAAAGCAATACATTATATGACAACATCACATGTTTCGTGAAGCAACCAACCCAAGTAGAAATTCCAAGACAGTGAATGTGCAAGAGACTGGAAGGTAAATATTTTACAAACTTGATGGGCAGCCCAGTGCACTAAGCTCCCGCTATGCGTGTGGTACGAGGAAGGGCCGAACTACAAGGATCAATTGTATGCAACTTTACCCTGCATTTCTGCAAGAGGTTGTTTCCACAGCTCGAACCCATGACTTCCTAGTCACATGACAGCAACTTTGCCAGTTATGCTAACACTCCCCTTCACTTTTTACAAACTTGATGAGAACAAACAAAACATTCACACGGGAACCAAAAGGAGATGGTCAATAACATAGGCCAAACATTGGACCATATAAAAGAGCTGCAAACACCAACATGTGTTTAACTTAATGTCACTAGTCAACCAACAATATAAGAATGGAGCCCAAGTGTGCTCTACGGTCAAGCTAATGGATTTTTTTTTTTTTTTTTACACAGCTAAATTTCAGCTAATAGGATTTTCCGAGGCAAGATTTCATAAGTATCTGTAGTTGTTTCAATTTCTTATAGTTTGAACTTTCGGAATAATCCTCAGTTCATAAATAGAAAACTTTTTTCCTGAGTTGATTATTTATAACCAAACATCCCCAAGAATAAAGATAGTTTGACATATCCATACAAGGAATAGACAAATGTTTCATGTCTAGTGGCATAGCATCATGAACTTAACCATAGATAATTGTCAATCAGAAATGACATTCAGTCTACATAAAAGTCATTGCGCTTGGGGCGATGACGCAGCCAGTGAGGTTCTAACCGAGGCACGTCTATAGCAGGTTGATACTATTTCCAGTCTACATAAAGGTCAGGCATCATTACCCTTGGACTCAAACTTCAATGAACATGAACCGCTGATCCTGTTAAGAAACTTTGGGGACAACATAAGATTTAAGTGTTTGAGCTAAGAAAATATCTGAATTCTAGGAAAAATATACTCCCACTATTTCAGTTTATGTAACTCAATTTCCTTTTTAATTTGTTCCAGTTTAAGTCACCCCTTTCTAAATTTGAAAATAATTTAACTTAAACTTCCTATTTACCCTTAATGTAAGCTTTCATAGCCACACAAATGCTATGGTATGTTCAATACCAAAAGTTTCAAACGTCTTATAGCCACACAAATGTTGTGGCAAGTTAAGACCACAAATTTCAAAAGTATTCCTTTCTTGCGTAAACTCCATGCCCAGTCAAATAGGTTCACATATATTGAAACGAGGTAATTTAAAAAAAAAAAAAGTAGGAAAAGCATAATATTTACACCTTTCCTTCTCATCAGATCTGAAAATTCCATGAGATTTAGGTCTACCTCATCCCAATTTCGCACCTTCAATCAGATACCAACAGTCCATGGGGCTTGAAGCACTGTCATGTATCTAAGTGGGCTTTCTATCACCTTTATAATGTCCAAAAGCCTATATACTCATTCCCAAACTTTCATCATACGATTTATACGTTTTATACCACAACAGCTCATATAATATTGATTATCTCCTTTGGATTTATATATCGCCACTAAGACACTCTTTTTCCACTGATTTTGTTGAACCGCTCCACCTCTCCAATAAACTTCCAAAAGTTTACAGGAATACCAAAACGCTTTTCTAATCATCACAACTTTTCACGGCATCTCTTTACGTCATTAAAATTATTTGTAGTTCGAGCAGATGTGTAAAATTTTACAGGAATACCAGAAGGCTTTTCTAACCATCATAATTTTTCACGGCATCTCTTTACTTCATTAATTAATCGGTAGTTCGAGCAGATGTGCCCTTAGTGTGCATTCCTTCCACAATTGATTGAATAAAAAGAATAGAAAGAATGAGATGGCAATAACTTAGCTTTTCGAAAAGAGAAAGGAAGAATTACTATGGAAGTTGAACTTTTAGTTACTCCAAGTTTGGGTAGAAATGTAAGTGAAATATCTTTCAGCAAAATTTGTTAGAATTTCCACAATCCCTAACCATTTAGAAGAAAAATTGTACATAATATGAACGTCTACAGGGATAGACTCCAACGTAAGAACATAAGTGCAGACCTTTCTGCTCCTTGTCACTCCTTATAAGTTTGAATGGACAACCTTCCCTTTTCCCTCTCTCAATCAGAACATATCAGAACATACCACAACTAGAGGCAAAACAATTACCAATATAACAAGGAGATGACCCCAGGATATAACAGAGTATTATAGTGACAGGTTTAATAGGTTTATACAAGCCCTTATTATCTTAGATATTGTTTTTAAGACCCTAAGTTGATAATAACTTTTCAATACCCACAGGAAAGCACAAGAATAAAAGAAGAGAAGTTCCTCACTCTATCGACTGAGTCGCTTTTCCATGATAGCTAAAAGCCTAAAACCTACGAGAACTACATTTAATTACTAGAACTCGTTGCTCTGACCTAAACCAGTCATAGAGTTATGTTAGATGGACCGCTTAGTTTTTACATCAACAATGACAACAAATAAGGAATAAAAGCTTACAACTTTGTCTTCTGAAGAATGAGCTTAATGCCACATAATTGAAAATCCAAGACACAAACATCCCTTCTCCAACAACACACCAACAACAACATCAAACACGAAATGCCATCCAAGTAGAACCCTAGATAACGAAGTCGTTGCAGCCCATCCGATCACCAACCACAGCAAAGCATAATAAAACAAAATCAACTACTCTTCGGCCTCAATACCTAATTAATCGGGGCCGGTTATAAGAATCTATCTATCCATTTCGATCTTTGAACCCGTGTCATTCTAATACTCAACAATTTGTCGTTTTTAACACATTAAAGCATTTAGAGAGCTAGCTATTGAAACAAATTTCATTCATATAACGAATACATAATAAAGCTTACAACTTTGTGAAGAATGAGGTCAATGCAACATAATTGAAAATCCAAAACACAAGCATCCCTTCTCCAACACCCAACAACACACCAACAACAACATCGAAAACGAAATGCCGTCCAAGTAGAACCCTAGAAAACGACGTCGTCGCAGCCCATCCAATCACAATAAGCATCAAATAATCCACAAATAAATCATACTTAAGCTGAACCAAGACATCCTTAACGAAATCAGACTTAAGATAAAAGAGTGTAGCAATCATTGAAACCCTAGATGAATGCCCACTAGGAAAAGACCAATGGTCAACAGAAAAGGAAACAAACATGTTCTTATTGTAAACGGGTCGGGGCCTCCGAATAAGGTGTTTTAATGGTCCGATTACGATTAGGTCAAGGATTCCACCTAAGAGTAAGTTAATTAGGAAAATGTTGTTGGAATTAGTGTTGTTGTTGGAGAAAGCGAGAGGGTAGAGGAGTAATGAGAGGATTATAGGGAAGAACAGGAAGCCGTCACCGGAGATTTCTAGGGTTTTGAGGAAGTAGTATGGCAGGATTGGCTGTGTTAGGGTGTAGATACGGTGGGAGATTGCGGTGTCCAAATCGATCATGCGGCGGAGGAACGACGGTGGCGGCAGTGACTTGGATTTCATTGTTTCAGTTTGTGGAGCAGAAATTAACTGACTTTTTTCAGTTATGTGGAAATGTCAAAAATTCGTTAAAATTGAAGCCCAGAGGCACGGATTGTCCTTCATAGCCGCTGGTATTTAATTTTTACCCCTCAAATTGCGTCTTTCAGAGTGAGTATTTTGCCTTGCGATTTTTTTTTAAATTTTTGATTGAGCTGGTGTTTGAACTCGGAATCCATGAATTTTTAGGCGAAGAGCAAAAATTAAAGATCAGCAATTTGAGGGACAAAAATTAAAGACCAACAATTTAAGGGGCAAAAATTAAACACCACCCCCGAATAAGGACTATCGTGCAAATTCACAAAACTAAGGCCTAACTTTCTTCAAACCTTGCCTTACAATTTTTTTTTTTTATTGAGACAGGGTTCAAACTCGTAACCTCGGGGTATTTTCGGTCACTTTTTTAGGCGAAAGAAAAAAAATTAAAGACCAGCAATTTGAGGGCCAAAAATTAAAGACAGACAATCCAAGCAAAAAAAAAAATGGATGTAAATTCGTTAAAATCGAAGCCCAATAGTGAGTAATCCAATTCGTAGCTTTGGCCCACTGCCGAGACTAATATTAACGGGCACAAAAGGTTTATATATAGGAATTAGGAATATAATCTATTTGGTGAGTACATATAATGTCCATTTAAATGTTGGTATGGACATAAATCAAAAAACTTATTCAAAACTCTAGGTCACCTTAAACTAATTACTAGTCCAGATCAACTCAGAAGAGAGTTTCCTAACAAAAAGAAAAAAAACACCAAACACATGGTTTTGAATGTATGACATAATTTACTAATTTATTGTACAATTCTTTGTTTTTTAGCAACTTTAGATCAGAAAATTTAGAAAAATAAACACATAAAAGAGTGATTTTGAGTCGAACATATTTATTTACGATTAACTTCTCAACTTATTTTGACCCAAGCAGCTCAAATTTTGGGTACATTAGAATGGTTTGAATCAAAAATGGGGTCGTGACCCAACTAGTTCATACGATTCTTATTATCTTTATTAAGTAGGCAAATTTACCGTGTCCTTAATAGCTTTGACAAATAAGAAGAGCTGGTTAAAAGAAAATTTGACAACAATACTAAAAGAAGATCTGGATGAGGTGAAAATCTCTTGTAGACTCAAGTCTTTCTAGGATAACAAAAATGTAGTAGTACTCACATCAAACGGGCTGATCCATAATCAAGTCCAAAAGTTAGTAACAATCACAAGGAAATAATGGAAAGCCCAAAAATTGTCAACACATATTTATAGTGAATTTTTTGCCATTTGTTTCTTTTTGAGACAAGTTTATTATTAAGTAAAAGACCTTTTTTTTATTACTTATGAATCTTTTAGATCAACAACAACAACAACCCAGTGAAATCCCACATCGTGGGGTCTGGGGAGGGTAGAGTGTACGCAGACCTTACTCCTACCAAGGTAGGACGGCTGTTTCCGAAAGACCCTCCGCTCAATAAAAGCATAAATCTTTTAGATCATGGTCTAAAAATCCATTTTCAGCAAAACAAACAATTAGACCGAATCTAACTTTGTCTGTTAAGATATTTTATTCAATGTTGTATTTGCACAACTTCCAAAAAAAGGGATAATATCCAAACGGTGGTCTAAAAAAGGACATTCGCATAAATCAGCCTATTTTATATCCATCTATTCTTCTCTTTTGAGACGTTTCCTAAAACTACATGAGCTGAAAAATACTTTCAGGTTTATGGTCAGAAGCAAAATGATTAGAGTTGATCATTAGGCTGTCCCAAAGAGAAAATGTTTAATCTCCCACTAACAGAAAAATAAAACTGTGAGAGAAATCAAACAATAGTTGTAATGATTTGTTGACTATAAGAAACAAATACACCACATGGTATCAATAATTCCCTATGTAACTTCAGAATGTGGAAACATTTGTTCGTGCCAACAAAAAATCCTAAAGGAAAAATAATAATATTCGAAACGGCTCAGGTGATGATTATTTTTTCTCATTATAGGCAAATGACAAGGCCAACAATCAAATAGTTTCTTCAGATTTTGCAGAGTATGTAAGATCTTACACTTTCTGAAAAGAAAAAGCCACTTTTTCTTTGATCCAATATCTAACAATTTTCTAAAGTTTTCAAACTTGTCGACACTTTAATCATGTTGTTGAAAATAATCACATTCCGGAATGTCTTTGTTTATTTTGCACACGATTATTTATCAAGTCTACAGAGTTTTCAAACTTTTAGACACTAAATCATTTTGTCGAAAATAACCCCGGCTCGTTCTGGAATTTAATTTCTTTTTTATATTGGACACTAGTATAATAGTATTACATAGCAACGTATTGGAATAGGAGAAAAAAAAAAAAGGAAGTGTTTTAAATATGGTTCTCACTTCTCAGACCTCTTTAGAGATGTAAATGGAATACACATTGGATATGAAATGGTTATATACTTGCATTTGATATGTGCTCACTCTTTTTTTAACTTCCACGTTGGTGAATAGATAAATTAAGATTGGAAGGGTTGTGATTTAAATTTGTGATAGCCGATGGAACTTGGCAGTTGAACTGGAAAAGGGGTTCCTGAAGCTTGCGTTAGGCAAATCCGACATCAGATTAGGAGAAATAAGTTAAAGCTAACTAAGGTCATAAAATGGTACGTACGTTCATGATTCAAACTGTTGATACACATTTTGGATTAAGCTTGAGGGTGCTAAATCGTGAAGTCAAAAGTCTTGAGGCAGCTTATACAGGGTCGGGCCAAAGCAGATGGTACCCAGTTGGGTCTAGGCTATTACGAAACTTAATGATACTATATATATATATGAGCAGACACTTTTGTGTTTGGTGATAAAAGTCATTTTGTAGTGTTTGGTTACCTGAAAAAATTACTTCCAGTGCCGGCTCAATGAGGAGGCAAATAAAGAAATTGCCTTAGGCCTCCCAAAATTATTGTTTTGTAGTATATGATTATATATCATAAAAGACATTATTAATAAAAGATTTTGTGATAGAGGGTTTTAAGATAATTTTAAGATAAGTAACTCAAATTTCACAACCACACACACACACACACACACATATATATATATATATATATATATATATATATATATAAATGACTAATTTGATGACGATATCGATTAAAAAAGATTTTCAAAAAAGTCTTTTGTAGTATTTTTTTAGAACTGATTATTTTAATTTGAAGTACATAATTGTTAATGAAAAAAATTATTTTATGAACAAACATAAGACCTCTTATTATGGTTTGACTTTAGGCCACAAATTACGTTGAGCCGCCCCTGATTACTTCTCTCACTTATCATTTTCCTTCCCACTCTCTTAACTTTTAATTTGAATTCACTTGGTCCAATCAATGTTAAGACATATAGTGACTCATAATTTTCATCATAACACCATTATATTTGTTGATATTATAATTAGGTTTCAAGATGTATGAGTATATATTTTTTAAAATAAATTTCATTAGCCAACCAAAAATCAAAAAGTATTTTTAAGGAAAATAACTTCAGCCATGCATACTAAACGCCTATGCAACACCCAATTGAACTGACCCCTTGGTCATATACATGCTCACCAGACAGTAATTAAATTTTAACTTCAGCATTTTGCCACTCTTTATTTTGTATGAAAACCCAGTTTTTATTGAAAAAAAAAAAATCTTCCACATGCATATTGCAATTTGCATCGATCTATCCAAGGGCGGATTTAGAGGCTGCCCAGGGTGTTCACCCGAACACTCTCAGCGAAAAATTACAGTGTATGTATAGGATAGATTTTTTGTGTTTATGTACATATATTAACTTCTGAATACCCTGAACAAAAGCAAAAGGTTAGTTCAAGTGGTTCGGGGTGTTCAAATTGAAGCTAGCATCCTAGGTTTGATTCCCAGTAACAACATTATTTTTTATATTTAGCTTTTGTTATTTTTTCCAAACCTCCTAAGTCAAAATCCTGAGTCAAAATTCTGGATTCGCCACTGGATCTATCAGCATTAATGTTCAAAGCTATGGGATCATTATAGAGTGGAAGTAGTTGAATTTGGTTTTTTACTATTCATTTCTTGAAGATGATCAGAAAGTCTTGACAAGTTAGTAATGAGAAAATCAGGAAGCCAGCTGTTTTAATGTTGAGTTAATTTCTGTGACAGTGAAAATTAAATTTTTGCTGCCAATGAATTTTCTTTAATATAAGTTGACTGCCATATTGTCCAACTCATTAATGAAGGAATTATTAAAATAATACGAGCATTTAATAGACAAAGGTGGTAAGTATTTGGTAACATTTAAGTTCACATTTGAATACCTAGTCCAAAAAATGAAGTGACAACGCCGTGGCTTTTAGGTAGTCTACAAGTTTTGATTAAATTAACTTATCATTAATAAATTAATAATAAGTCCATACATATAATTAAATACCTTATCAAGAATTTCAAAATCTTTTAAAATTTCAAGTAGCTTAGTTAGCCTTTGTTTAGCTAGTGAATGGACTATCATGTTCATACCACTAATTAATTAACCATACACATAATTAAATAATTGCATGCATAGTTATAAATAAAACCTACCAATAACTTTCCCACCTCGAAAACAATGCTAAAATTCAAAAGAAATTGATTCTTTGTCTGATATGACATGCACCTGTTTAACTCACTTTGGACTGATAATTATTATTATTTTTATTTAATACTGCCAATCTCCCCATCCCTTTTTTATTGTCGTTTCAATTTTTTTTACGCCTATTAAAAAAATAATAAATATAAGATATAAACTAAATTAACCTTATTTCATAAAAGTAGATTCATTTTTTCTCTTAAATATTATGCATTCTTATTTAATATTAAAAGTATAGTTGAAATCAATTATCAGTTTCAATCTTATACATTTGACAATTGTTTTAAGCTAAACTGCTAAAATGACAGTTAATTTGGGGTGGCAGGAGTAAAAAAACAAGCTACAGCTATCATTGCACTGTTATATGTATTTGTCTCAACTACTCTAAATAAACAGAATAATTACATGAAGGACAGAAGTTAAGAATCAGATAAATTTCTGCAATATACAATCAATAATTATTATTACAGGTGTCTGGATTTGAAAAATGGTGCCATAAAGAAATGATGACTTTGTAACACTTTTTGTGATAGTGCCAAGGAACAATTGATACATTTTTGCATGTTAATTGAAAACATGAAGAAAGAAACAAATATTATGAAGTACTGGGTCAGGGAGGTGGGGGCAAAACTGAAAAAACAAAAGAAAATAAAATGAAATAAATGCATTGTTCTTTCTAAAATATATGCATTCAAGTGTTGTACTGAACTGCAGTGTTGAAGTTGTTGTTTAGTCAATTTCAACATGAAGGCTGGTGAGGCTTATGATCTCAAATGATTACTACTCTACTTCTAGTAACCCTAGCAGTATAACTGTGGTCTTTACTTTAATCTGTTTACCTAATAATATTCAGTGTATAATGGTGATGCATCAGATTTGACCTTATTTTGTAGCATGTAATTTCATTTGTGGTGCAACTGATTCGATAAGCTGTATGTTTAGTACACAGAAAATTGTTTTCGATCTCCAAATTTATATCCAATTGCGTACATCTAAAAGATCTTTCACACTATTTTTTAAAATAATTGCACTTCATGTTATCCAATGTATATTATGGGTGCATTTAATTCCCTGTAGTGCCTTGTAAAGTGGTAGCTCAGCCCTACTCTTTAGTGAGCTATATGTAGCATGCAAATTGCAATGGTTGAATAATATATCTTCAAAGTACACACCATTTATTCGCTGCCTGTTGCATTGGTTGTATTTTATGAGCAACCTGCTAATCAAGAAGTAATATGAGATATCAATTTATTATGATGGTCTCCTCTTACCCTAATTTCTCTCCACGCCCCCGCACTATTAATTTTATAAAGGAGAACAGAAAAAATAAGTTTGATAAATCACATTTTATGTTGATTGTCTCCTTCTCACTCCCAATAATCTGTCCCTCTTGCACTCCCCGCTTCCCCATTTCATAAATTATATTTCACGTTGATTTGTCTCTTCCTACCCATAGCAACCCACTCCACTTGCACCTCCTCACCACCACTCCCTCCCCCGTATTGTTTGCACAAATTATATGTAAATACATTTGAAATATTATTATTTTTAAGTTTACTTACCAAACACCAAAAAAAGTAAGAAACTCACTTTATTTTAGGTACTATTTTCGTGAAAAATACGTTTGTTCATACCAAACACAGCTTGAAGCTTCGAATTTTCAAGTAGGCGTTTGGACATAAGAAATGTGAAGTTTGAAAAAAAGTTGAAAAAGGGTCCTTGAAAATTGAAGTTGTATTTGGACATGCATTTAACTTGAAAAAGGTAATAATTTGTAAGTGACAAAAAATTATTTTAAAAACTGGTCAAAACTACTATTGCAAATTTAAACTTGAAATTCACCTTCAAAATTTTTGAAAAATTAGTCTAATATATAACCAAACCCTAATTTCAAATTTATTTTATTTTTTAGAAAAGGGAAAATATATTCATGCCCAAGTCCAAACGGGCTCGTATCTGCAACTCTACGTAAAAAGCCAAAAAAAAAAAAAAAAAAAACTTATCGCACGTTGTGGCTAATCTTTTTTTTTTTTTACTCTTGATCGAAGTGTTGAGTTTAAATTTGAAATAGACTTGCAAAAATGCTGCGTAACTTTAAGATGAAAGTAGAAACTTTATCTTTTATTCCTCCTCTATACTTTCTTGGTAAAACTGTTAGTCATTTCAACGCAATCATATCTGTACGACTGCCTTTGTTCAAAACATAGCATATATCCAACAAAATTATGGGGTTTCCAAAAATACATGCATTGGTGATTGAAGAGTACTCAGAAAATGTTGAGCAAAATGGGAAAAAAGAAAGATGAAAGTAAAGGTTAGAAAAGGGAAAAAGTGAAAGTATAGGGGGTCGAAAATGAAGCACGCCAAGTTTCATTTTAACGCCATTCCCGGGGCTCCAATGGATTCTACAGGCGTGAGTCCAAAGGCTGGCAGATACATACCTACAACAAACCCCTTAAGATCCTTATCCAAGCACAAATTTTCACTAACGGGTTACTGTTTAGTAAATGATTCTCTTTTTATTATTTTCGTAATTTGTATACTTTTTAAATCATAATCAAAAGATTATTTCTTTAGCAAATTAAAAATTTTATGAGAAAATGATATACTACAGTCTAAAATTTTGTAGATCTTAGACAACAAAAACATAACGAATATAGTCACACAAGTGTGGTCTGGAAAGGATAGTTGCATGCAAAGTCGCAAAGCTAACCCCAACTTTATGGGGGTAGAGAGGTTGTTTCCGATTGACCCTCGGCTCAAGAAAATCGTTTTTCAGAAAATTATTTGAAAAAAATGTAAGAGTAAAAAGCGAGGACGAAAATATTGAAGAAAGAAAATTACTGACAGTACAAACATTAAAGATAACTGACGAAGCTAATTTGTATAGATTTTTCTGCTCGTACTCTGTCAAATTAAATTAAAGCTTAAGATATCGTCCCACAGAGATTGGAATTACCTATGCTACAGATTTGTATTATCTTTGTTACTATTTGAGAGCATCAAATTGATGAAAGGTGAGTTTAAAATTATAAATTACTTAATTAAAACAAACCTCTTCCGGACGATTTATATATAAAAAGAGTTGGGAATTGCTAAATTCACTTGATATATTTTTACGATAAAATCTCCGTTTCTACATGCATTTATCTAAGGAATAATTGCTTATTGCTAATACAATTATATTCACACTAAGAACAACAACAACAACAACCCAGTGAAATCCCACATTGTGGGGTCTGGGGAGGATGGAGTGTACGCAGACCTTACTCCTACCAAGGTAGGACGGCTGTTTCCGATATATTCACACTAAGAAATAAATAATTAATTAACACTTCGTGAGGTTATGTCAATTAATTGCTTTAAAACTAGTGAAGATTAAACTGAAATATTTTCTTGCTTGCATTGTGCTACAGGAGTAAAGACCTCTTGCAATTAGCCTTTAAATCAATAAAGTTATTTGAGTCTCCCCCCGTGAGAATTAGGATTGAAAGAAATAAAATAAAGATCGTTTAAATCAATAAACTTATTTGAGTCAATCCCTCCGTGAGAATTAGGACTGGAAGAAATGAGATAAAGATTTGGAATAATAATACTAAAAATTACTCTCACTCCGCTATTTTACTCGTTGGTTATTATATATTAATTTTGCTCCACGAGAATTATAAAATTAATATAAGAATAACTTAGAGATAAAATATGTAGACGTGATAATAATGAATTGAAATTATCATTCCAGCACAGTTTGAAATATAAATAAAAGGTTTCAAGCCAAGAACATATAAAAACTGAGATAGTATCATGAATATATTAAGCTTCTTCAACTATCCCAACAGAAAGAAATTACTCTATTATGAAGTAAGAAAAACTAAAAAAAAATAATAGAAAATGTTATCCTACAAAGACAAAAAGAAGAGAAATGGACCAAGACTAATTCTTCTCCCTCATCAGAGTTTGACAATGTCCATTTTATATCCATAAGGTGACTTCGTCATAACCGTTTTGCTTGTTGGTAACGGTTCTGGTATGATAACATGTTATGACTTCTCGTAACCGTTTTGCTTGTTGGTAACGGTTTTGGCATGAAAACATGTTATGAATTCTTGGTTTTGTTGTAGAATGTCTTCTATATTCTTTCAATGACACTCTTGCTCCTTTTTATCCCGCTTTGTTGTGTTTTTTTGTGATATCTTACTTGACCCTGTATTAATTCTTTCCTGCAATATTTTGTTAAAAATATGAAAAAATAATGATAATTTTTGTGTTTTTGTAAGAATAATTATATATTTATAATTCAACAAAATACACTTATCAAATTCTCCCACACTTAAACCTTTGCTCGTCCCGAGGAAAGAAAAACAAGAGATAATAACTTTTAAATATATATAGAGAGAGAGATATTGCACATTCATAAACAAACAAAATTCGAAGACTACACCTGACACTCTAAATTCTTTAGATCTTTTAGGAACTTGCTTTGTTTATACCTTCAGTTTTACTCCGTAAACGTCACTGTTTAAAAAACCCTTGATTTAAGAAAATTATCGAGAACATTGCTTGTTTCAAGAGAAGTTCAATAAACTATAGGCTTGCCTTTCTTGTCAATCTCCACTAATGTAGATCAATGCTGACTTTAGAATATTTTAGGACTTTTATTGTCTTGTAATGTTAGGCTGAGAGCTGGTATGATATACGGATATTTTAAAAGTGACTCGTCTTTTTCCTGGCTTTTATAAATGTAAAGAATGACTTTACAAGACTCGATATTGCTCATAAGAGATGATCATGAGAGTTATAATTAATATAACCCTCTTTTTATTGCAAATACTAGGAATATAAAGCTCTTTTTTTTTTTTTTTTCATACAGTACTCTCTAAGAGGTAGACATGTATTTCATCAACAAATATGACTTGTCGTCCTTTTAAGCACATAGCCAAGAAAAAGGATAATGGGAATAAATATGTGGGGTTTTTTTTTTTTTTTTTTTTTGGAGGGGTTAAGGAAGGTTTTAAGAAAAGAAAATGTAAGGAGGCTCAAAATTTGGACACTAGGGATAATTTTCATTTGGTGGGATTAATAGAAAGGCTCAATCGATCCAAAGATGGACTAATTCCTTTTCCAAAATCAGCATTTTCTAGGATTTCGCCTTGACGACAATAGAGGCAAGTTCTAGTTATTGACTATCCTAATTTACAAGTCTCGATTATTTTCAGAAATCAAAGTTTCATTGTAGTAGACAATTTACATTTGCAAAAATGATGGCATAAAGTTAGAAGTTCTCAAAGATCTTATGGACTTTTAATACTCAAGGAATGTAGTCAAAAAATTATTGAATGTTATTCATGTGCAATATTTTTTTAAAAAATTTATTTAATAGTTATATATAAGTAATAAAATCTTACTAACCTTACTAGTAGTGCAACAAACTTAAGATGTAAGGAAAAAAAATACTAGAATCAGATAGTAATATATATATATATATATATATATATATGACTTTCAAATTTACAACTGCAGAAGAAAGCTTGAAAGAAACTGCAACCACACACCTTCTGTGTATAATAAGTTCATTTGTTAACTTTGTTAACTTTCAGAGCCTAGCTTGAATATAAACTAGAAAAATTACCTGTGATAATAATTTTTTTTTTTTTTGAAATACAGTTGATTAACAGTCACTCAGGCATGCCAATCACTATGGAGTTACTACTGTCTAAGTGACATTGTTTTTGCAGAGGCCATCATTTTGTATTCTAGTTGTACATTGATATGGATATTAACCAACTCAATTAATCAAGTGCACTTTCACTCCTTCTTACTAGACTTATAAGGTTCCATTGCTTCATCCTCAATGACTACGGGAAGATAAAAGAAAAATTGAAGGAAAAAAAAAAACTCACGGAAAAAAAAATCATAAAAATCAAATATATGTTCTTCTACCCCAACACTTAAATTGTATCATGTCCTCATGACACATACTTTAAAAACAAGAGGGGTAAAGAATCTCCCTTATATTTTTTTCCTTTTCCGAAAACTTGTGTACTCCACCCCTAATTGTGAATCAAGTTTTCTTTTTCGCTTTTTATGGTTCCTTGTGGAGTTCATTTGGCTAAGAACATCATAAAATATTTTTCTTTTTTTCAAATCTCATTTTTTGTTGGCCATACCTTGAGGGGAAAATCTCTCATACATGGTGATCCCAAATTTAATTTTGCATTCTTTTACCAAATCATTCCGTATATTTTCCTGAATATTCCCAATAACAAAATTCACAAAGTCATAATGATCTAAACAAGTTGAAAAATAATGGTCAAAGAAATATTCATTATTGCCATTTTTGCTTATGTCCTCTTCATTTTCATTTTCTTTCAAACTATTCAATTTACACGGATAGAAAAAATTGGGTATGCACTCATCACCTGATAATTCAAGCTCAACCAAACCTTCATTGTAAGCCATCTCAATTGGATCTGACCATGCTTCTTGTGTGATTGCCTCTTTCTCATAAAGCTCATCTTCTTGATTTGATCCATCCTCACATGATGTTGTTTCATTTAAATGCTCACCATCACAACTTAAGGAGATTGCCAAACTTACCAATTGATTTAATTGCGCTGTTAGGTAAGAAATCATTGTATAATTATGTGCGTATTTTTCTTCTGTATTTTCCATATAATTATTCAAAGCCGTCTCTTCAAAGCTCTTGTTCTCCTCTTGAAGTGATTGACTCATGTTGCTTTGATTTGACACAAAATTTAGGAATTGATTGCTTTCCGAATTGCAATTATACCCATAAAAATCATTGCATCTGTAAGAACTTGAAACATCACGAGATTGTTCATAAAATGAATCAAAAAAGATAGGATTACCTTATTGGCATTTATGACTAAGGTGACTTCCACCACAATATTCACAAATAACAGACCTTTGATTGATTAATTCTTCAATGTCTTTTAGTTTTTGAGAAATATCGTATGAGATTATGCTACCTGTTTGGCATTCAAAGCTTTGGTGGTTGCCTCTACAAAAATCACATGTGACTGACCTCTGACTTATTTTATCAATTAATTCTTCAAGGTCTTGCAGTCTCCGAGAACCACCATATGAGAAAGTGTTACCTGCTTGACATTCATGACTGAGGTAATTTTCACCACAATAACCACAAATAACTAACCTTTGGTTGATTCTAATCAGTAATTTTTCAATGTCTTTTGATTTCTCGGAATCACCATATAAAAACTTATCAAAGAGTTCGCAATCATCTTCATATTCATAAATAACTGAAGGGCAATTCAATATCCGATGGTTCCCACCACAAAGGTTACAAGTGATAATCACTTGACAATGACTTCCGACAAGATTCCTACGTGGTTGATTAAGATTCATTTTGAAGGTGCATGAAATGAGTTCTCTTCAGGATTTTTTTTTTCAAGTCTTTCTCCCTAACACTTGTTATGTGCTAGAAAAAAAAAATGAAGATAGTTAAATAATGATAATATACAGAGTAATAATATATATATATATATATATATATAATAGTAATACTAATATAATATAATATAATATTATAATAATAATAATATAATATTAATAATCATATAATAATAATAATAGCTTCGAATTTTAGTCCCCTGGCACTTGTCAGATACTAGGAAATAAAATACTTGAATATATAGTAAAAAATAAAATAATCCCAAAGTAGTAATAAAATAATTAATCTGAAGTAGATGTTTTTCAATCCCCGGAAACGGAGCCAATTTGACGAAGATAATTTGTATAGATTTTTCTGCTCGTACTCTATCAAATTATAGTAAAGTTTAAGATATCATCCCACAGAGATTGAAACCACCTATGCTACAGATTTGTATTATCTTTGTTACTATTTGAGAGAATCAAATTGATGAAAGGTGAGTTTGAAATTATAAATTACTTAATTAAAACAGACCATTTCCGGAAGATTTATATATAAAAAGAGTTGGTAATTGCTGAATTCACTTGATATATTTTTACAATAAAACCTCAGTTTCTACATGCATTTCTCTAAGGAATAATTGCTTATTGCTAATATAATTATATTTTCACACTAAGAAATAAATAATTAATTAACACTCTGTTAGGTTATGTCAATTAATTGCTTCAAAACTAGTGACGATTAAATTGAAATATTTCTTGCTTGAATTGTGCTATAGGAGTAAAGACCTCTTGCAATTAGCCTTTAAATCAATAAAGTTATTTGAGTCAATCCCTCTGTGAGAATTAGGACTGAAAGAAATAAAATAAAGACCATTTAAATCAATAAACTTATTTGAGTCAATCACTCCGTGAAAATTAGGACTGGAAGAAATAAGATAAATATTTGGAATAATAATACTAAAAATTACTCTCACTTTGCTATTTTACTGATTGATTATTATATATTAATTTTTCTCCGCGAGAATTACAGAATTAATATAAGAATAACTTAGAGATAAAATATGTAGACGTGATAATAATGAATTGAAATTATCATTCCAGCACAGTTTGAAATATAAATAAAAGGTTTCAAGCCAAGAACATATATAAACTGAGATAGTATCATGAATATATCAAGCTTCCTCAACTATCCCAACAGAAAGAAATTACTCAATTATGAAGTAAGAAAAACTAAAAAAAAAATAGAAAATGTTATCCTACAAAGACAAAAAGAAGAGAAATGGACCAAGACTAATTCTTCTCCCTCATCAGAGTTTGACAATGCCCATTTTATAGCCATAAGATGACTTCGTCATAACTGTTTTGCTTGTTGGTAACGGTTTTGGTATGATAACATGTTATGACTTCTCGTAACCGTTGTGCTTGTTGGTAACGATTTTGGCATGAAAACATGTTATGAATTCTTGGTTTTGTTGTAGAATGTCTTCTGTATTCTTTCAATGACACTCTTGCTCCTTTTTATCCCGCTTTGTTGTGTTTTTTTGTGATATCTTATTTGACCCTGTATTAATTCTTTCCTGCAATATTTTATTAAAAATATGAAAAAATAATGATAATTTTTATGTTTTTGTAAGAATAATTATATATTTATAATCCAACAAAATACACTTATCAATAACTAAATTAAAAGAAACAATTGTAGTAATAAATCAAAGTATAAAATACTTCTAGCCTAATAGTAATAATACTGCTAAGGAATTTGTAGACCTTAAATGATAATCTAATATTTTATCAGTCTTAAAAAATAGGAACAAAATTTAAATAATAGTTTAAAAAGGATATTTAAGTAAGTCAGCCTTATCCAAGTCCCCACATTCCAAAGCTTCCTTATTTGTGCCACCATTTTTTTTTTCTTTTTCTTTTTTCCATGAAGTAAAAAGACTTCAAAATTAAGTAATACTACCTTCGGTCCATTTTTTAATGTCTTTTAAGAAGGATATTTAACAACTTTGATCATAACAATATTTGTCTAAATTGACTTTATATATTTTTTCTTAAACGTCTCGTTTAATTAACATTATAAATAAATACATTTCATCAATCCTACGCTATTAACAATATGAACACTAATTAAAAAAGGTGGATTTGAAAAGAAAAATAAAATAATCCCTCACATTTGGAGGTTGGTTCAAAATAATCTTTAACGGTCCTTATCCAAGTCCCCAACCTACCAAATCTTCCTTTATGCGAAAAAAAATTTAGTTTCTTTTTGGAGTAAACAGTCTCAAAATTAAGAAATAGCTAGTTCTCATATCTACATACGAAAAGAAAAAAATGGGGATATAGACTTCACAGATGTCAAGACTTCATTGCATGGGAGGAAAAAAGAACATCAAGATGATGTTTAGTCGTTTCAATAATATTTGATTGAAGCTGGAAAAAAAAATAGGTAGTACATCTTTGTGAAAATGAAAACTGGGCGGAAGCAGTTGGCTAGGCTGCGGAAAGAAAGAAAAAAAAAATTGGCTATGGCTGCGGAAAGAAGAAAAAAAAATTGAGAAAAGTAAACCGTAGAATAACCTAGCTCTTGATACCATGTGAAAATAATAATTCACCGTACTATGTACGGGTGTCATGACCTCTTATATATAGATATGAATAATAGTTACATATTACATAAATACCCCTAGGTATCCTCTATTAATCTTAATCTCAAAGTTAGTTGTTGCCGGTATGAACTTTCAATATCATAAATGTTTTGTTTGAATTATATTTCAATACTTTGTATTTGATGATTATCTAACACAAGAGGTGTTCTAATATGTTACAGTGGTTTTCTTTCTAATATACTAAGAGGTAATTTTCTAATTGATATCTATCTATACAGACTTTCAACTTTCTTTGTTTTCTAACTTTTGTTAGATCTTCCTGAATTTCAATATGATATTCTAATCTTTTGGAGTAATAGTTAAAGCTGAAAAATGTATTTCGAATATTTAAGTTGAATTTGTGTTTGGACATGATCAACTTCACTTTTTTTTTTAAAAAGTAGACAGTATTTCACCGTCATTTGATCAAAGACTTCTGGCCAAACTAATACTTAGCAAATACTCGTGGAGTTTGTTAATCTAAAAGAGTGAGGGAAATTTGGAAATTTGGAAGAGGGTTCCCCATAGGAATCATTTTCTCCTTTTCGACCTGAGAATTTTCTTCAAAGACAATAAACTTTTCTTTTAGAAAATATAAAGGAAAAGTTCAAGATTCCATAAACTAAAGATATATATTCTTTCTAGAAATTCAAGCAAGGAAAAAATGAATATACATATATAAAGCATAGTCTATATGGTGAAAAAAGGACACGATGATTTTTCCTACAATAAAATTGAAATAGTATTCCTGATAATCACACAAAACTGCTAAATCTTTGTGGTTCTCACATTGTTTTGGTGATTCAGATCATAATGAATTTGTTTTCTATTAGAAATTTTTTGATGGCCTTTGAGGAATTGTATCAATCGATGCTGTCCCCTTTTAAGTGAAACTATGGACCACTCTACCAATAAAACACCAAACTTCGTGTACAGTGACATGTTACCTTAATGTTACTAGCAGTCATCTGCTACTTATACATGTATTGGTAGGTAAAATTCAGTAACTTTAATTAAAACTTTATATTTATATTTAAAAATTATTTAATGTGTATAAATAATTTATTCAGAACTCAATTAATTATATCTTTAAAAATTTAAAACTCATAAACTCAATATTTTAGATGCTGACTGTTTATGGGTGTGTTGAAACAACAAATAATTCTCCCACTAAAAAGACTTTTAAATGGAATAGTAAGAAGAGAGGAAGAGAACAAAAGAAATTACACTAGTTTTAACTATAATATATACTAAACATAAAATATATACATACAGAATAGTTTAAAATTCAGAGCTTTTTGTAGTCTTTCTTTGCCAGCTTCCATTCTCTTTCAATTCTTCTATTCTATTCCTTGTCTCACCTGTTTCACTTCAAACTTCCATAAAAAGATTCCAACCTGGTATCCTTTTCTTTATTTTTAAACAAAAGCCTCTGTTGTAATTTGTGTATGTAATTCAAAAAGTTGTGGTCAAATACTCCTCTAGAGATAATGTAAAGTCAAGTATGCCCTCTTTCTTGCAGAGTTATTACATAAACCCCCCGGGAGTGGAGCTATTCTTCTCTAAGAAAATTTAATTATGAAAATTTATTCGCACCCGATATTTATGCTAGACTAATAGATGCATTATTTGTGTTTAAACAACATTTCTTTCACTATAGCACGGTTAATTATTGCAAGTTTTCACTTCATTAAAATGGTAAGTTAATGTAATATGGTGAAAATATTCGGTGTAAGTATTGCATCGGTCAACTGATATATTTTCGCCAAAAAATTACACTATATAAATAGGTTATATCTTTTAAAATTCAGATAGTACCGCTAAGGAAACCCCTGGTAAAGTGGATTACGAGCAAGTGGAAATAAAACACCCCATAGAATCATATTCCCCCTATAAAAGAACAAACTTTTCTTGATGAACTCATCTTCCAAAATGAATCAAACTTTTCTAAAATGGCTTGAGAACGAAAATGAGTCATATTTCCATTTTAGTGAGGGAGTGTAGTTGAAACTTCAGTCTTACCAAATAACACATGATAAACAACGGATTGCTATTGTCTTGCTTTGTTTCCAAGGGAGAATAAAGATGAAAGGTAATTAAAGCATATAAAGTTGGTTACCTGAGTGCAAAGATTATATGCCAACAAATATCACTTAATTTAAATAACTGTCTGCCTACTTAAGGCAAAACCACCCGTAAAATAACATTACTATATTTTCAAATTAAAAGACTATGGCACGTGCCTGGCTAAAGTTTCCCTTTCTAGCTAGCTGAAAATATTCTTAATAAAACACATCCTTAAACATTTTGATGGAGCTTTACGATTTTGTATTTATTTTTCCAGGTGGTAGAAAGATATTTACGACAATAATATGATCTTTGTATATTTTTAGTCGTTGGACATTGCATCTAGACCTATATATTAGAACAAACAATTAAAGAAAATAACCAAAGTAGATATTGAATTAATTGGTATTAGATTAAATTAAAAGTTTGGTTTGGAAAGAAAGGACCCCAAATATGATTGCATTTCCAGCAGTTTGAGAACATCTAAATCAAATGGATTTGAAAGGTATCGTATGATTACATGTTAATTATTATAAATTAGCATACATTGTATCATGATGATGAGTGATTTTCGTGGCTCAAAATCTTTAAATTGGCGGTTTCAACAAATCATTTCTTTTGAATATTAAATCTCTGTAGTTTTGACGACATCAATCGTCATTCCTATTATTCCTTTGTCTTTGAAGAAAGTGAGATTACAATCTTATCATCCGATTTTCAAATATTCTGTATTAGAAACGTTTAAAAAATAATGGAGAGATTAAATTAATAAATCATTCTTTCGATCAAATTATTTTTCTGTTTCATTTGGTCAACCATACTGTTCAAATTCAGTAGTGAGTCTTGATCACAAAAAAAAAAAAAAATGAATGCACCTTTTAGTTAAGATGATTTAAATTAGTGTGAAGTAAAACCAAAGCATAAAAATGGAATAAAGTTCTTTACATTGAAAACATTGAAATAGAAAAAAAAAAAGTACATTTCAAGAGTTTTTGATGTTGTAAGTACTGACATCTTTTCTTAAAATGAAGCAAGATATTTTCCCTTTAAAACTATAGCTCAATTGTCCTGAAAACAAAACAATACAAAGTCTTTTTTTCCAAGAGTAAAATGAAATACCCGTCGTCTATATGAAATATGATTATTCAAATTGTTAAAGAAAACAATTAAAAATGTAATTTCAAGAAAAAAGAGGATAGAAAGTACAAATTTGTTTAATTTGTTCAAACAAAAATATATAAAAAATAAAAAGAACCCGACCAAGAAACAAATTGATCATATGACATAACAGAATTATTTGATTTATACACAAATGTAGTACGTAGGACCCTCGAAAAGGTTCGTACTTTGTATCAAATCTTTCTCACTCTCAGAACCCATTCATGAATTCTTGTTTTTTCCATTTATGAAATTTGTTCTTTCTCTTCTCCTACCATTATGAAATACGGACACGCGTGAGTAATTCCCACAACTTCAGAAGGGTATTCCTGTCATTTCACCTCTCCCCTTGACCTTCTCATTAGCTCTCGTCTGTCATTTTTATATCGCGCCATCTCCCTTCCATTCCCATTTTCTTTCCAGCTCAAATTCCTCTCCAAAATCTCACTCAAACAGAGAAGAAAAAAAAGAAAAAAATTTTTAGTATACATAAGTACGTAAAAATGTACTATGTATTATTACTATTACATACACATATAATATAGTTCTAAGGTTGAAGTTTTTTCAAATTTGTTTGTCTTTGTCGTAGTCAATGGCGACTGGTTGGGTTAAATCATGGCAATGCAAGTCAAGAGCATTAGACGACGTTGTTAACAATCACCACCACCATCAATATAACATCTTATCCAACTCAGCTAGTTGCAAAAATGGTGTTAAAAACCTCAAAGATGTAGTTGAAAACAACAAAAATGGAAAACCAAGAAAGAAAAAACCGGAGCAACCATCAACAAAGCGACCCGGTTCAAGAGGACCCGAACCCGGTTTGAATAATAGAGAGAAGTCTCGACCTAGTACTTCTGCAAGACTTCCACGTGGCACGACAGGTTCGTTTTTTCCAACATTAACTGAGTTACCTGAAGGTCATGCATCACGTAACGTTGTAGAGATAATATTTCAGACAAGCTGGTCAAAGGTTTTTACTGGTCAGATTGAAATGGTGTTTAAAGTACAGAACTTGACCCGAACCGTGACCCGGTTTGAGGAGTATAGAGAGGGCGTGAAGTCTAGGGGTGGTGACGTGGCGGCGGAGAAGGGTGGTGGTGAGGACCACGCGCGTTGTGTTGCGGATGGGAATGAAGTGATGAGGTTTTACTGCTTGGGACCCACTAATGGCGGCGCGTATGAAACTGGTGGCGGCGCGTGGATGTTTTCCTCCGGCAAAGGGGCGGCGGTTTGCACGTATTCCGGTAGTGGTGTGGCCCACGAGAATGCTGGTGGTGGTAGGGGAAGAAGGGCTATGTTGGTTTGTCGGGTCATTGCGGGTCGGGTTTGTAAACGGGTCGGGTTTGATTCGTTGATTGAAGGACGAGTTGGGTATGACTCAGTGAGTGGGGATAATGGCGAGTTGCTAGTATTCGATTCACGTGCGGTATTACCATGTTTTCTTATTATCTACAAATTGTAAAAAAAAAAAAAAAAAAAAGGGGAAAATTTCAAAAAAGTAAGATGTTCTTGGCTTTTTAAATATCCAATTTTTCTTTCATTTTTTTCTAAGTTCCTAGTGGTATAATCTTTTTTATTTAAATTTTTTGGGTGTTGTAATTATGCAATATTGGGTATAAACACTTCCTTTGGTCTTTGTTGTGCATGTCAACATATTTTTCAGACTATGGATGTTTTTTAACAGCTTCTTCATTCAAACAACGATTGATGCATTCAACATGTTCAGCTATTCTATACGCTTTTTAGTTTGATTTTTTTTTTCAGTCAAACTATCCTAGTCTGATCATGTACGACTATACTTCATATTATGAAAAAAATTCATAATATAATGATGATTAAAAATTGTAGAAATTAAAAGTCATTTGAATTAAAAACCCATGCTTACTATGTTGTTTACATGTTGACACTTCAATTACGGTTCCTCCAGGACATCTAACTATGTCTGATTTAAAGTTCGGCGCCTATAATTAGAACTTTGATCATCTTAATCCGGATTATAAAAGAATTAAAAACAGAACTAAAATAAAAAGAAAAAAGCATTATGTAGTCAAATGCTCTCGAATGGGTAGTTGAACGCAACCATAATTGTCAATATATTGGCATTGAATGAATGACGATTATTCAAATAGCAGTTTTTTAGTTTGACTATACATTTCAAAGCCCGAGGGTTAAGAATCTTATTCAATTCATGAGACAGAAAAATCAAAAGCAATGATATCATGTTATCCTTGAATAAGTAAATATGTTTACTTCCAAATAGCTCGTTACTAATTTCGCAAATCATTTAAAAGATGCAGGCATTGTGTATATGTTTGTACTAAATCTATAATTATTGTCACAACTTAAATTTTTGGTTTTGTGGATATTGTGCATTTTTTTTCTCTAATCTTCATACAAGAAAGTAGAGTAATAATTTAGGAGAAACTGAGTTGGTTTAGGACTGTTAAGTGGATTAAAACAGAACCACTTAATGTGGCAGACATGACAAATCAATATAGTTAAACACATGCCTAATCATAATGGTTATTACATATGGGCTCAAGTGTTCATTAGACATGATTCATAATTCATGCACAACGCGAAAGTTTATACAATAGATCCTTCCAAAATATTGAACATAGAACAGACAGAACTAAAATCCACCCTCAGAGCTGTCATTCAATTTTTCACCTAACACTATTTCTGTTTTAAATTCCAAAAAGAAAATCTTTTTCTAAAAAAAATGCCCAATTGTACTGAAGTTTTGTTTTCTATGATTAATAATAAAAAAGAACATGAAAGTCAGTGGTTATGATGTCAAGTAATTTTCACGGAATAAATTTAGCTTGTTGATCAAAGTTGTTAAAATAGGAAATTGATTTGATTGCTTCTAAGGATGTCGTTTGGTGGCCTTAATGAAAACAAAGTTCAAATTGGTACAAATGGGACATTTCAACCACAAGGATGAGAGCGAGAGAAAAAAAGATACAGATCGATATAATTAAGTAAATCTTCTTATAGAAATAGAACAAAAAGTTTGTGCTTTAATTTCTTGTCATTGAAGATTGAGAAGAATGACTCAACAACCTACTAAATAAGTAAGAAGTGATAGAAACTACTCAATTTGTGAATGCAAAAGGTTCTATTAAGAAAATAAACTTATTATGAAGAAGAGGAAATTTCTTTTAAATCTTCATTTATCCGAAATAAGAGTCGTTTTTTATACGATCAAAAGAAATTCGTTT
This sequence comes from Lycium barbarum, assembly GCF_019175385.1. NCBI lineage: Eukaryota > Viridiplantae > Streptophyta > Magnoliopsida > Solanales > Solanaceae > Lycium > Lycium barbarum. Next base: position 8,790,260 of record NC_083340.1, read on the forward strand.
GCGCACGATATAAAGTGAGAATATAATAAACATGCAATCATGATTAAATGATATAAACTTTACTTAAAAGACAAATACCCATTTATTTAGTTATAAGTTAGTGCAGACAATGTGGACATGTATGCATTTTCATTTAAGAGACTCTTTTTGTCGATTTTTTTTTTTTTTTAAATTCTCTTTCTTAAGGTATCTTTCGGCAGGTAAATATTCTCGATTAGGAAACTCTCTTTCTTAAGGTATCTAATCTGAATTCTTTCTAATTTTGGCTTTACTCATATTACTATATGATTCTTTGAGTCAATTACTCATAATATATGATTCTTTGAGTTAATTGTGAACAAAATAGAGAAGCAACCCTTTTTTCTTTTGTTCAATATGATGTTAACTTACTTTATTACATATAGGTGAATTCTACATTTATTACATATACGTGAAATCTACAATAAACGAAATATGATTCTTTGAGTCAATTACTCATAATATATGATTCTTTGAGTTAATTGTGAACAAAGTAGAGAAGCAACCCTTTTTTCTTTTGTTCAATACGTTGTTAACTTACTTTATTACATATAGGTGAATTCTACATTTATTACATATAGGTGAAATCTACAATAAACGGAATTGATAGAAACTTTTAATTCGTTCATTCAAAAGTTTGATCGGCTAAATATTATTTACATTTACTGCTTGTAATTGAAATTGTAGGACGCCTCCTTATTTGCCAAAGGAATTAATAATTCAAGATCGAGGTGTCAACATCATAGCTTAAGGTGCAACGCTTTTACTATTTTTTATCGATTATAAGTTTTATACACTAACGCCCGTATAAGGAAAAATTCATACCATTAAATTACTTAAAAGGTAACTGTAAATAATTCTCTATGTAATTATTTGATAACCTTAAAAAAAATGAAAAGCAATCTTCTACAACACTACAACATGTCAAAATACATTGAAAAATAACAAAAACTTTATACTAACTGTCAGTGTATACAACTTAAATTCTTACCAAATTATTATGTCAAATAGGCAGTACTTCACTAATTTAAGAACGTTGAGTGGAGTATACACATGGCGTCTATGTGGATAGACAAAGGCTCCAAGTCAATAATACGTTAGTGATAAGGGTAAATGTAATAAGTTTCTTAACAGAAGAGGCAAATATGAATCAAAACTTTAACGGAGGGCAAATCTAAACTATAAACGAAATGGAGAGTAAATTTGACCCTTTTCCCAAATAATATGTTGCGCCAGTCACGCCCTGATCACAACAGAGGCAGAAAATGAAAGGAACAACTTTGGTTGAGACTTGAGAATGGTCATTTTCTCTCCCTACTTTGACCAGTTTCCTATCTCTTGTTTAATTTTCAAAATTTTATAAAAGAAAAGTAAATGTAGCTCTCATAAATTCTGAATACGACTATATAATTGTTTAATGTTGACAATTTGCTCTATTAATTGTCCTTTTATTTAATTTTATCATTAATTGTTAAAATATGCCCTAGTCTTTACTAGACAAAAACATACAACACAACCGTTGGGAAAAATGGGATTTAGGATTTGTCCTTTTCTTTTTGTTTCATTTCAAGGCTCATCAATTGCCAAGATTATAACAAATATGTTTAAAGAGAACAAAAAATGAAGATTATTATAATCTCGGGTGCAAAACAGAAGAGATGAGCAAAGAAAAAGGAGCTCCAATCATGTTCTAGAAACAAACCACACTTCTACTGGTCCCATTTTGTCCTTTTCTTAGAATACTGTGTTTTAGCAATTAGAAGTGTTTGGATGAAACTTCGTTGAGTGTGGGGCAGGGATGTCAAAACGGGACAAGTAAAAGGTTTCCCTGGCCATTCCGCCTTTAAAATAGTATAACAAAAACTAAAGGATAAAAGGCCAATTTCACATCCACCAGAGGTTCTACTTCAAAGAATTGAAAGGCCTTGAATAAGACTATAAATTTCCAATGAACAATTTCATTCGGCAGAATTTTTCTTTACTTTAGCTTATGAACTGAGTTTTCCAAATGATCAAAGGCATTTTAAAAACTCACTACTCACAGAAATCAAGAATGTAAAAAGATATGTGGGCAAGTTGGCCAATAATCGCGCCCTCTAATGTACAGCTTGTCTTGCCAATGACAGATTATTCGCCTGCAGATACTACCGAGACTCCACCAGCACATACAATGGCTTGCCATTCAACTGCTCCTTACCCTGCAACAACTAGTAAGTTATTTCAAGGAATAACACAAGATAGAAAACAAAGACAAGCGTTAAGACTAAAATATGCTTTTCTAGCTTCCCCGGTATAAATAAATGGACGAATCATCCATCCTGAGGAAGTTACCATAACTTTGGCACTCACTTTGTTATTGCTAAAGCAAAATAACTTCTACTAGAAAGATAGGTTTTGGTACTTCACTATTCACCAACTTGCTAAGCAGTGTGGAAAGATAGGCAGTTAGTTGATGAGTAATTCTGATCTAATCTTTGCCAAGATCTTTCCATAAGAGAATTTTTGGCAAGGAAATTCATGCCTAATCAGATGGTCTTGACTATTTCACATTGTAACCTGATGATCAAGAAAGTCCTATTTTCAAAACCAACAGAAGAAGAGCAGAAAGAGCATAAGATGCACCTTTAAATCCGGTATTCCAATCACACACGCACATTCAACCACTTCTGCTTCAGCACGCTCTGTGAAACAACATTTGATTCAACAAGTTGCATCTGTTATAGAGACTAATAGCCATATAAATAGAGCATGATAAATTGTTACTACAAAGCATAGGGCATTTTTGCATGTGAAGATACGATTCCCCAAGAATATTTATCATGAGAAGATGAACACATTATATGATATCGAACCATCTACAATGTGCATGTAGTTTTGAGTTAATAAGCACAAACCTTTACCAACAGTATGTGCCAGAACAGCTATAATTAAAGAGAAACCAGAGCTGGCAGCTGGGGATGTCATAATGTAGTTTTGCTCAGCAGAAATTATTATACTATATGACGTCACCTCTTTATGTCAAAATCACTTATTCCTTAATGCTAATCCCAGCAGAAAATACAATCCTAAATTTGATATACAAAGCATTAATATTGATGTCAAATTTCTCAGTAATTTAACCTTCTATTTCTACAGCATATCTGGCACATGCTATAAGATGAAGCATCAACCAATTTTATGCTCTATGCCTCTTCAGGAATGCAGAACAAAAACTGAGCACAAAGTTACTAGTCTCCTCCTAGCTATGATGCCATTATGTGCTGCACATTTCGGATCATATAACAGGATGCTGCTATTAACCTAAACACCGCCTCAGGGGTATATCATATAGAATAAGACGAGGAAACGGTAAATTAGAAAACAAAGAACTGCCAATAAAAGGACTTGCACGGTTTTTCAGCTTTTTAGTATTTGTTGCTTTTAATAAACTGACAGCAGTAAGCATAAACGATGGCGATTCAAGTGGTGAATAAAACATTCACCAACTAGAATTAAGCAGCTGAAGCACCATGTAGACCGAAAATTGCCTAGCGATATCTTGCTCTGATGCTATTGCGTTACTTAGTTACATATTCCGGAGCATATGTACAAATTATTGTTCCATTGTGCAAATATGTTCGAACAAGTGTCAAATGCCATGGAAGGTTCCTGGACTAAAGCTCTATCCACATAAAGGGAATCATAACAAGGTTTACCAAGTAAATTCATAGCTGCACGAAGAGTGCCACCAGTAGCAATCAGATCATCAACCACCAAAGCACGCTCACCGGCTTCTACTGCTCCAATATGCATCTCAAGACAATCACTTCCGTATTCCAAGTCATACTCTTGTTTAAAAACTTCACCTGCAGACATTTAAAGTCACAGTAACATTGAGAAATTGAGATAATAATTAGCGGTGTCAAAAGAACGACACTCATACTGAACGAATATGATGAGCTCACAGTTTTCAGAAGCATTCTTCAATATATGAGAGAGAGCGAGAGAAGAATTATGGGTTATCTACAACATTGTCTCAGTAATATGACATGCATTTGGAACTATATCAAAAGAGAAGCTTAATAAACACTGCACAAGCTGGCCCCCAGGGCTTAAGTCTAGTAGTAAGAGCGCAACATGTGATAGGCCTATGCGCACGTCATGGGTTCGAAATCTTCTGCAGACAAAAGCTTGGTATTTAAATACAGAGCCGTTTCGAACCATGCACCACTGGCCCTTGGGGATTTTTCAGTTATCAGAAAATGAAAAATAAAAATAAACACTGCACAAATTTAACAAGAGAATCATGTCTTTATTGAAAAAAACCAAGTTAGTGAATTACAAGTTAAAATGTGTACAAAGTCGAAAGTGGAATTCTTCCTCCTTCTTCCCCCTAAATGGGAAATAATATGAATCAAACATCAGGATGGGAAATAATATGAATCAAACATCAGGATTTAAATACTTACATAGCAGGATTCAAATTCTCGGAAATTGGTCGAGTAACTCTATTTACAGGGAAGGAAAAACATATATAAATGTGTTTGCAGAAAATGGTCCTTTTTTTAAAATTTAAGTTCAGGATGTGGTGGGTAGTAGCTTTTGAGCAGCCATAGTAGACACGAGGTCGACATTTATAGTTTCAAAACAATGTACTGATCAACGTGACTAACACACTTGGCCATCCGGTGCAGCTTACTCATTTGAATAGCAAAGTGCACACAACAAAAAGATATCATGATCCCAAAGAAAGTTGTTGCAGGATGAAAACATACCTGGCAATTTCTTTGGTTTTCTCAAAGGGACAAATTTTGCCCCTATCGCCAAAGCAATTGGTGGACCAAATATAAATCCTCGAGCTTCTATTCCTAGAGATATTGAAACAATAAAGTTGAAATCAAGTAAGCTATAAGATGATAAAAGAATAAATGTTTGCAAGTTACTCACTACAGCAGGATGGAATCTAATAGTATGGAAATACTACATGACAAAGGGCCACAGCGTTAGGACACTCAAAGATAAAACAATATATTAAAAGAAATGCTTCAGATTGAAATGCAAAGGAAAGGACGCAATGATAACTCAAGAATATGACAAAAGGAATTAAACATGTGATCGATACTCACAATCATCTACAGAAATTGATTATACAGAAAGGACATGTATAACATCCGAAAAAGCATAGTGAGCCAGTTGAGAAAAAACAACTAACAAACCTTTACTAATAAGAAGTAAAAGGTCATGAAGCAGTCATATGACCCTTGCTAGTTGTTACCAATCTCCACATATGGTTTTATTTTCCCCACATGCAGGATAGAGTAACGCACGTAAGGTAACATCAGAACCTTACCAGCAAGATTCTCTTCAAAAACGAGGAGGGGCTATACGTGTCCATAGAACATTAAGGTAAAGTCTCATTGTACCTTGAGATCTTTTCCTTGTTTATGCCAGCAAAATCACATCCCTAGTTTTTCCGGAAACTACAAAGTTCTTTCTTCTTTTTTTTTTTTTTTTTTGCTGATAGGTTACAAGTTCTTTGATGCAATATGCTCTCTAAACTAGCCAACCTGCAATTTTATAATGTTCAGATGCATGATTTCTACTTATAGTTCCTACTTTATCTGTAATCCATCTCTCATACTTCTTTTCTTCTTTTCCAAGGCACTATATGCTCTGATTAGGACACCAGCAATTTTTCAAATTGCCCTTTTTTTTTTTTTTTTTTTTTTGTATCCACATAGGCTTAACTTGTTCGCTATCTCTTCACCCTCTTTTAATCGTCTCATCCATATGGCCATACAGAACCAGAAAAAGAAGAACAATGAGGTTTAGAAGATAGTCCTATTGTAATACACGTGGTGGCGAGAAAAGAAAAAAAAGCGAATGCAGAAAAATCAAATGCCAAAAATCACCGTCTTTTCTATTTTTGCATGTAAATAAAATTCCACAACATCCACATGATTGGGAAGGTGGTAGGTGGAACCAGAAACAAGCCAGATCAGCTTAGGATTTCAAACTAGATGAGTAATGTATATAAATAACTATCATAGCCCAGACATAAGATCGTCAGTTTGGACTACCACAACAGTACAACCTAGACATGGTTTGGCCCGACTTAAAGATTCCAGGAACACATTGACATGGCTTTACGTAATAGCCTGATACACCAAGTAATGGGATATAGGGTGCGGCCAATGGTTGATAAAAATTACAAAATCACCAGAAACTCACAAATAATAAAATCAAGTAAGTTTTTATCTCTAAAATCATTATATCCAAAGATAAAGAAAAGGCAAAGAAAGATGGAGGAATGATAGACGACTCCCATATAATAACAGGATGCTATAATTAACGTATACACATAAAAAATAAAAAAAGCTTCAGCTTCATTGACTGAATGCACTGTCTAGCCATAAAAGAAATACCCTCGAACCTGCCATGAATATAATATTTAATAAAACCATCATGTTTGGTGAATTTCCTCACAATTTGATCACCAGTCAGCAACCTATTAACTTGTCCATCGACTCTGATATCACTTTAGAGTCAACTAGTATAGGACAAGGTGGTCCAGAAACATATGAAAAAGAAAAGTTATGAACAAGAAGCACACTGCTCATTTCCCATTTTACAAAGGCCATGAAGTCTGAGGGAATCATAGTATAGCTCACAACAACCATAATACATTATGCACCAATCACAGTGAAAAGGACAAAGAACCTACTCATTGTAATGGACTCTGTACTAATAAAGATTCCACCAAGAAATATCTTTGGCCATGATTAATAGCAAACAAAAGAGAGAGTGTTATTGTCTCATCCATTCAATAGTAGAACCAGGATTTTCATTAAGGGGTATCAAAATTTTAAAAAATAAATATACGAATATGTCAAGGGGATTCAATACATAGTATATATACATTAAGAAAAAATTACTTATCTAAACAATGTAATTTTCCGGCGAAGCTTGGAGCTATGTGGCTCCGCCACCGCATACATTGAGAGGAATATGGGAAAGACAAACTAAGACTCGAAATCAATTCAACTAGGAGTGAATATCCCTGTACAACATAAAGGGTGGAGGAAAAGGAATAGAGAACAGCAAAAGCTAATGGGTCCGCGCCCGTATTTCACCAATGTTATTTTTTTGGATGAAGTAAGTGGTATTAATCAAAGACATCAAGAAGATGCAAGAATTACAAGATATGGCCAATGTTATTATCCATTACCAACTACCATCTCCACCACCTAGGCCACCCCCTTAAGAACAATCTGAATGATTAATATTCCTTCTTCACACAAAGTCATCAATAACATTACCCACTAGCTACCTTCCCATAGTTAAATAACTCAATACTTAAATGACTTCAATAAAGAAAAAGATTAAATAGTAACTCCCACATTGCCAACAAAAGTATTTCAAAGGCCCCCACACAACACTGTAAGCACCACCACCCTCCAGATACAAACAAGAATAACCAAAATAGTACTATACACAAAATCAATACATGCATTACAAGTTCTTGGGTTATATGGGGACCACAAGAAATGCATATATATTAAATGAAAAGGATGGGGTTCTTTTTTTTTTTTTTTTTTTTTTTTTTTATAATCCATTTTTTTCTGGTAGTTGGAAACAATCTGTAGCTAAGAATGCGGAATAGTGCATACCAGCAACCACTGAGATGTTTTTGTCTTTGTAGCGCTCCACAAATAAATCAATTGTGTCTTTGAATGCTTTTGGATCCAGTAATAGAGTAGTTATGTCTTGGAACATTATCCCTGTATAAATTTAAACCCGTTCTTTAGCTCAAAAAGAAAAAAAAAATTACTAAATTACTACTTCCTCTGTACCAATTTATGTGACACGTGTTCATTTATCGAAAGTCAAACTTTTGATTTTGACGGTATATTCAGACATGCAAGCTTTGAAGTTTTTTCAGATAACATTTACATATTTGAAAACTTACTCAAAAAAATACTATAATTCACAATAATTGAAATGCATATAAAAAAAACCGTGGTCTTCGTTTGAATCTTGAAATTTTAAAGGTTCCACGTAAATTGGGATGGAGGGAGTAACATACAAAGTTAACAACAAAAATTAAAACTTTATCTAAATGGGTCGATTATATGAATCCTCAATATCAATTCCGCTCCATTTTTGACCAGTTTTTATGCTGTGTAAACATACATTAAAGAAAGTAAAAAAGATGGAGAAAGGACCTGGTTTAGGGAAATTAGGGACAACGCGAATTCTTGATTGTATAGCATGGATACGTGGATCTTGGTCTTTGCAAGCTGACATTGATCTTTTGATTACAAATAAATTTACTGAAGAAAATTAACAAGTTTTATATGTGTTTTTGGGGTTGTGTATAAAGGTCTGGCACTGAAGATTTTTGAGCGTTGGCAGAAAAAACGGCAGTGAAAGTGCAAGTAAAGAGGACAAAGCGAGGGAATGAAGAAAGGAGGAAAAGCTGTATTTATAGGAAGTGGCTTTTCAGTTTTTTGGGGTTAAAAAGAATGAAAAAACAAAATTGGGTTTTATTTGTTATCCATTTGATATTCATATTGGGTCTCGATTAATTCATAGTTGCACCGCGTAAAGCCTATTAACGGAGAATGCATTTGCGAGTCATTTCCACTTTTGCCCCTATTTTATACTGGTCTTTAATTTTTGCTCGTCAAATGGTAAGAGATCTAGCATAAGTTATACCAGATTCCTTAAACAACTTATGCCCCGAAAGGCATAAGTTCCATTTGAAGGGGAAAAAATAAAGACCAACCCATTTGAAGGGCAAACCGTGCAATTTTTGCACTTCAAAATTAAACTCATGCCTAGCATGATATAAGTTTTTTAAGGAAGAGAGGCATAATTAGTAGGGTATTATGATACGAAAATATAAATTTAAACCTCACGAAAAAAGTATTTGATTGAAAGGATAAAAATTAAAGATCAGCACAAAATAGAGGCAAAAGTGCAAATGACCTGCGCTGGCTGCTAGAATTTTTTTCTATTTACAAATCTTGTGAAAACTCTGATTAAAAATAAAAGAAATTCTTTTCATCCGACTACCCCCTTGACGGCTGATAATTAGGTAAGTTAATTTATGATTCTGTTAGAACGCCTGACAAAGTTTAATGTCATGCCGTTTTTTTTTTTTACCTGAACAACTTAAGATTTTAAGTTGTGATATTGAGATTTCATTCATAGCATCTTGACTATTAATGTGTCACGATTGTAGACTTTGACACCATAACAATGATGATATTGTTTGATACAAGTTTGTAAAATTATTTAACTAAACAAGTTATAAGTTCTGATATAATATTTTTTCTTTCAAACTAAAAGTTTCAACTATTATCATAATAATTAATTCTAATACTTACTATATATGTCCTATTCCAAAAAGAATGCAAAGTTCGATGGACCAACACATTTATTTCATGTATAAGTCTGTAAGATTTTCTTAATTTTTTTAAACAAAACTAATTATTTAGAAATTTTATAAAATTATAAATCCTTTTTTATTTCAATGAGCTTTAAATTTATCAAAAGCTGCATAGTCAAGAAAAGGTCAGTATTTTAGGATGGATGAATTAAAGAAAAAATAACATGTAGGGACTCTTTTTCTGGTACAAAGTGTTACCGTAACATTTTATTAAATTGAAATTTTACTAGAATTTCAAATTGAGTTCTCGCAAAAAGAGAGTTCATTTTTGTATTTCAAATCTAAATTAATGCCCTCCCCCACCCCCACCCCCACCCCCACCCAAATCTGAATTAATCCGATATCATCCAATTTAGGTTTAAGTTTGATTTTAAGGCCCATTTCTTACCGATCAAAAAGATTTGTGGACTGCATAACAACTACATATATGTAAAACTTACACAAATAACTACCTTTTAATAGCTTCTAATTAGTTATAGCTACAAGTTGAAGATTTACAATTCGTAGCTGTTTTTTGTTGTATTTCGGTAAATTTAGGCTCTATTTTTGGAACATATTTTCTTAAAAAATTCTGAGAGAAAAAATAGGCGATATTTTTGGAACATAATATTCTTTTCCTTTTTAAATAGTAAGTCAAATTAAATCAACCATATTTCACACAAATCACTGAAGAGTAAAATCAGGTCCTATTTATGGAACAGTTTTAAAAAATTTTTACGGGATTCAATTTAAAACTTCTCACAAATCACGCATAACGGTTGTTCTTCCATAAAAGCTTACGAATCTCTCTCAACTTTTATCACAATCAAAACTTTTTGAATTCAAAAACCACTAAAGATCTAAAAACTTCTAAATACAGAAAAATATACACTGAAATATAATGAAATATGATTAATTGTTTAAGAAATATAAAGTTGTAGTATGCGTATATACAATGGAATACAATGAAATATATCAGAAACTGTTTCATAAATTAGAAATACAAAATGCAGAAATACATTGAAATACAAAAGTCGTGGAAACAAAGTGTAGAAAAAATAGGCTCTATATTTGGAACATTTACTATATTTACACAAAAAAAAAAAGATAAATACATTGAAATACAACGAAATATATACTGCAGTTACAAAAACAAGTTATATATGGTAATTTGATAAATAATTAAGTTACCAAATATAATTAAAAAAAAAATAGCTATTACTAATAAATAAGTCTTTGAGGTAGTTATGAGTTGTAAATTTTCTTACATATATTCCCTCTGTTTGTTTCTAATATTGTGCTTATTTTAGTACTAGTCGTATTTCTTTAAAAAAAAAAGAAAAAAAAAGAAGCTAAATTAGAAGGGGAAAACCATGAATTATCATAAGCTTGGGTTTCAGTGTAATTAGATTATCAGGCCACTTGGAGATTAATGTGGATTTGGCGAAACTTTATTAAGGAGTTCTTGTTTTGTACTGATATTCATATCTTGTCCATTTTAGCTGTCTTTTGCCTTTATGAAGTTGTTAGTGGCAAAAAACAATTAGTAAGCATCCTGCATATATCACGACAAAATAGAAACTAAATGTAATATAAATATTCTGTTACTCTAAAAAATTGGGAAGCCATTATCCTCCTAACCTATAGTATTTTCACTAATGGGTTAATTATTTTTTTTGTATTTTTTATTGAAAAATAGTTAATAGAGGAAGAGAAAATTTGAATTGCATCATTACTTACCGCTGCTCGAATTATGTCTTCTTTTCTATCATCATGTACGGAATATTATCAGTCACAATAAACAATAGCAAAGAAAAATATACAAATTATAAGTAATTTATATACTCCTATATAAACGTGTCAACCGGTTCCGTGTAACCGGTTTTAACCGGTAACCGGACCGGTTAAACCGGAACCGGAACCGGTATAACCGGTTAACCGGTTCCGGTTAACCGGATATTAGTTAACCGGTCCGGTTCCAAATTTTTTTTAACCGGAACCGGACCGGTTAAACCGGTTAAAATAAAAAAAAAATAGTAAAGAGCCGTTGGGCCTCGCGGACCGTTGGCAACGGTCCATTTGCAAAAATGGCCGTTGCCAAACAGTCATTTTCTTAATTTTTGGCCCCCAAATTATTATTTTTTAACACTTTAACCCCTCCCCCACCCCTATATAAACCCTTCTTCATTTTCATTTCAATTCACTCTTCTTCATCTTTCTCTCAAATCTCAATCTCTCAATTATAGTTACTTTGCAATAATTAGCCACAAAGTCTTATTATAGTTTCAACTTTCAATTATTAATTTTGCAATTATAATATTGTTGGTGGAGTTGGTGATTTTGCAACAATCCGAAGTAGCTTTGGTGGATTTGCAATTCTAGCCGTCTTCGCTTTGTTGGAAATTAATCCGGCAATTTGGTACCTTCGTTCCAACTCTGTCTTTAATTTTTGCAATTTAGTTCTAGCAATTTATTTTTCGAAATTTAATTTACGCAATTTAATTCTAGCAATTTATTTTTTGAAATTTAATTTACGCAATTTAATTCTATCAATTTAATTTGTTGTAATTTATTTTCTTGTGATTTATTTGATTGTGATTTAAATTATTTCTATTTAATAATGTCAAAGAGATTAAGACGTGGTGCCGGTAGTAGTAGTCGTACTGTTAGGGGTGCGCTTAATGAGGAAATATTTGTGGAAGAAACACCTAATTTAGGTATTGATGTTGGTGGAAATAATCCACTTTTAGGTCATGAGGCAATGCAACAACATTTTACCGACACTTTTAATGAAGACTTAGATGATGATGATGATGATGAAACACAACCCCCCGAAAATCCCATAGGAGATACAGGTCCTGCACAATCACATACACAAGACAAACCGCCTAGAACTCGTAGGCCAACAGCTAAAGTTTAGAAATTTATGACTAAGGATAGGGAAAATCAATCAGTTACATGTACCCTATGTGGACAAGTATTTAGTTTTAAGCAAGGAACTGGTAAGGATGGTGGAACGGGTACACTAAATGCTCATATGAGAACCAAACATATGGATGTTTGGGGAGAGCAAACGGGTTCAAATGTGGGGGGGATTCAAATGACGATAGACCCACGAACCGGTAGAAATTTTAAGTATGACAAGAAAAAAGAACGCGTAGAAATAGCTAAAATGGTAGCTTATGATTGTTTACCATTTTCCTTTCCCTCGGGTTTAGGGTTTGTTACTTACACTCAACGTTGTTATAACCCGTTATTTGAGGGTATTCCTAGAAGTACTTGTAGAGCCGATGTTATAGATTTGTTTAAAAAATATAGATTTTATTTGCGTCATGTATTTAATTCTTTAAATTGTAATGTTTGTCTTACCGCTGATTTGGGTCTTAGTATTAACCATTTAGATTTCTTTGCTATTACATGTCATTGGGTTGATGACAACTGGGTTATGCAAAAAAGAATTATAGCTTTTTTATACGACGAAGGAAAAGGTCGTCACGATGGAAAATTTTTAGCCGATTCAATGTCTACTATAATGAGATTTTTTAACATTTATAGAAAAACACTTTGTATTGCTTTAGATAATGCTTCTAATAATACAAAGGGAATTGGTCTTTTAAAAAGAGAAATAAACCCTCCTCTAAGAAATATTTTTCATGTAAGATGTAGTTGTCACATTTTAAATTTAATTGTTAAAGATGGTCTTATGCATTTTGATGATTCTGTTCAAAAAGTTAGAAATGCTGTTGCGTTTCTTTTTTGTAATGCTAATAGGGGAAGAATTAGAGATTTTAAGAATGCTTGTGTGGAAAATAACCTTAGACCTAGGAAAATTCAAGTAGAAATTGAGACTAGGTGGAACTACACTTACATTATGCTACAACAAGCATATGAGTATAGGATTCCCATACAACAAGTTCACAACAAATATAATATTGATAGTGAGGATTGGTTAACTTATAGGCATTGGGAAGATGTTAAAGAATGTATTGAACTCTTAGAAAATTTTTATAATGCAACTCTTGCTTTTTCTAGACAATTCTATCCCACGGTAACCGGAATTTTAGCCTACTTAGCGGAAATAGCTAGAGTTTTACAAGAGTATAAATATAAACCCGATTATCAAGTGGCTATTTTTGAAATGATAATCAAATTTAAGAAGTATTTTTTTCCCATCCCAACTTTATTTATATTGGGTTCCCTTTTAAATCCTTGTTTAAAAGTGTCTTATACTAAAAATTTGGTTAGTCAAATTTATACATTTTTAGAAATTGAAGAGAGAGTTCAACCATCTTTAGCTGAAGCCGATCTCGCTATTGATGATGAGTTTAGAAGAGTTTTTACTCATTATTCTAGTTTGGAAGAACGTGCTACACCAGTTGCTCCACGCCCTACTACTTCTCATAGTAGCAAAAAGGGCTTGTCGGGTTTAAAAGTTTTACATTCACAGCCTACATCTTCTTCTACTGCAAACTTTGATGAATTTAACTTTTATTTGATGCAGCCAAATGTGGATATCAGCCAACTGGATGAGGTGGACGTCTTAGCATGGTGAAAGAAGTACAAGGCAAGTTATCCGATACTTTCAAGAATGGCTCGAGATATCCTTACGGTTCAAGTATCAACCGTGGCTTCGGAGAGCGCATTTAGCCAAGGAAGACAGCAAATTGGAGACCATAGACATTCATTATCCGGCTTTAGCTTGCAAGTACTAGTGTGCATTCGAGATTGGATTAGATCGGAGCGACGCAACCAAAACTCAGAAGCGGAGCAAGGCGAAGAGGAAGAAATTGAAGATTTGATAGCTAGTGGACCGGACCAAATGGAAGACTTTGAAGATATTTCCATGACTGAATATGATGTGGGGGAAATTAACGAAATGGTTCAAAATTGGTGATTTTATTATTCTACTATTTTTGTATAACTCATGTATTATTTGCAAGTTAAAAAAAAATACAACTTGCAAATAAATGTTATCCAAGAATGAATAAAATATATGGCTCATTGAGCTTTCTTCTATTTACTTGTGTTTATATTTTTACTTTTATTAAGTTAGGAATATACCTAAAATATACTAAGAATATACTTAAGTTATATAGTATACTTAAACATATATAAGTATATATAGAAAAAATAGTATATATAGTATATAAGTATATATAGTATATAAGTAAGTATATATAGTATATAGTATATAGTACATATATACAAGTATATATAGTATATATACTATATATATTAAGTTATACACATATATAAGTAAGTAAGTATACTATATATACTTACTTATATATAGTATATAAGTAAGTATATATAGTATATATAGTATATAAGTAAGTATATATAGTATATAAGTAAGTATATATAGTATATACTATATATATTAAGTTATACACATATATAAGTATATATAGTATATAAGTATATATATTATATAAATATATATAGTATATATATTAAGTATATATTGTATATATATAGTAGATATGTATATATAGTATATATATTAAGTTATACCTATAGTATATATATTAAGTTATACATATATTTAGTATATATATTAAGTTATACATATATATAGTATATTTATTAAGTTATACATATATATAAGTATATATAGTATATATATTAAGTTATACATATATATAAGTATATAGAGTATATAGTACATATATATAAGTACATATAGTATATATATATATATATATATTAAGTTATACACATATATAAGTATATAGAGTATATAGTACATAAATATAAGTATATGTAAGTTATACATATATATGTGTACGAAAAGCACTATTCTGTATTGCTGACTTGCTGTTAGTCAGTAAATATTTAAACTTTAATTATAAAATTGTATAACATATGTAAATATACCTACAATATACAAATAAATACTATAATATATATATATATAATACAAAAAACAAAAAAAAAAAATATTTTAACGAATCCAAACCGGACCGGTTCCGGTTTGGATCTTAAAACCGGTTAACCGGAACCGGTTAAACCGGAACCGGCCGGTTTCCTAAACCGGTTCCCGGTCCGGTTCCGGTTGGAACCGGTTGACAGCCTTACTCCTATATCTTTATCATCCTAATCAAATTATGAAAATAAAATTGAGAGAACAAGGCACATTATTTTCATTGTATTGATAATTGTGTTATACAATATGAAGATAGTGCACAAGTTACTTTTCAAGCAACCTGGGGGAGAGAACATTCAAAAATGTATTTTTTGAGAAACAATTGTATCCCACTTAGTCTCATAATTTAAGACAGTTAGTCCCCCCTTTAGAAATAAATCAGATAACAATAATCCCAAATATCAGCCAACTATCCTTTTGGCACGACAAGATTTTAGATTCACACTTTGGCTATCTAATAATTCATGAACCATCATTGCACAAACTTGTAGTGGCATAACTATTTCATTTGTTTAAGAAATTTTATAAATGTGAAACTAAGAAGAAAGTACAAAAGCAACAATAAATTATTTAAAAGTAATTAATCCTAAATGAGAAGGATAAATATAAAAATTAAGCAACGAACAACAATGGAAATTAAATACTAGATATCATCAGCCGGCAATTCTTTTAGGCAATGTTAGGAATTTCAAAACACTGTTGGTTGTTCTGTGATTTTTTATCTTGTCACTCTCATTCTCCTTGTCTTTTTAGATGCAACTGGAGCATGTCACTAGATTGAAAGATACAATGTGCATAAAGAACCAAGGGGAATGCAATTTCGTGACAATAGATCTCTAGAGATCTCCATCTTTGTATGTGTCATTGTCAAAACTGATTAAGTTTGTTTTAACCGATTTATTACGTCAATTTGCTTTACAAATTAATAGCTTACTTTTCTATAACATTATCAAGATATTTATCTACACTCGTAAATGAGAGTAATATATATTTAACATGGATAATCCGTTTTAATACTGTTTTAATGATATGTATGTGACGCTCATATCGGAGAGCGGGTCAACGAGAAGGACAGGCAGGCTTCTAGGTTGATGAGCTTCGGAAGAAGGGGCACACATGATATCTTAGGCGTCTTACGTCACAATGTGAGAGGAAAGTGAAAAACTTTATAAGGTGTATCACAAGTTCACAGAGTAGGTACCCTTTTGGGCCAAAACGGAACAATACGTGTCATGGATTTGGGCTGCGGCAAATATAATGTTAGAGCTAGATTTTATCATTGCGATGATGGGGCAAGCCTCAACGAGGAAGCTAACTCCCTAAGGGTATGTGACGCCCATGGCGGAGGAGGACGAGCCAACGCGAATGACTGACAGATTTCTAGCATTGGTAAGCTTACATGGCACCTTAATTAGGCGAATCCCACGTAGAGATGAGAGAGGAGTGGTTTACATGGCACAATACAGGTTCACATGGTACACACTTTTAAACTCGACGATGGTAGTAGCCCAAGGATAAATCCGTGAGGTCTGTGACAATATCATTCTGTTGATGAAATACCAAAGACTATAACTTAGAGATGCCGATTAATACCTTATTTTTACGACATTACATTATGTCATAATGTCACTGCATTATATTAAATTTTCCATTCGCATACAGACTAATGTTTAATTTGATTTTTAGAAGTGCGACACTTTTGCCGATTTGGTCCGACAAAGGACTAAAAGAAACTACTCCATTGAAATGTTGAAAGTAAAACACTTAAGGACAGAGTTTAGAATTTTATTTTCTCCTTTCGGTATCCAAAAAGTAGGTAGTAGAAACATTTGAAAAGACGAGGATTTGGCTAAGTTCAAATGCTTCTAAATCTGAACCACAATTTTGTTCGCTAAAAGATTTGCTAATATCTTAATAATTACCTACAAAGACTTTAAAGATTAAAATGACCACTAACATTTGTAACACAGACTTTAATTAATAATAAGCCGCTTGACTAGTTCCCATAATCCCAATTATTGTCCTCGCTCAAATAATTATCACAATAAAAAAAGAATGAATAAATTTGAATTATTGATACGAGGATATGAGTTTCAATCTTATGGTAAAATTTTATTAGTTGTAAATCGAACATAGACGATTTACTGTTCACGGATTCATTACAATAAGGGAAAGGGGCCAAAAATGCTCCTAATATTTGTAATTTATATATATATATATATTCTTAGTTAACTAATTATTGGCTCGTCGAACCCCCTAACATTATCTTCCTTCTTAAATACTTCTGAACAATAAAAAATGTTTAAATATGCTTCTCGTACTGACAATAAAAGTCACGTCGAATTATATTTGGACCTTCTTAATTAATTAAATGTAGAACGGTTCTTTTTGGGTGAAAAGAAAAGAGTGCATAAATCTAGAGGAGATAAATTTCTTCTTCTCCACTCTTCCCCAAAACATACAGTGTATTACTGTATTACACATTCAAGGGTTGTTTGGTACGCGAGATGGGATATATATACAAGGATATCTCATGGTTGAGATCCCATGGAATTATTTTATCTCACCTTCTATATGGGTTATATAGTAATCCCATCATTTTAGTACAAATGATATTATAAAATATTCTCGAGATCGACTAATTAATATCCATAAGCAAATCCAAAATAAAATAATCTCACATCTTATCCCGAGATTATTATCCTTTTTCCACCAAACAAACCTGCAACAAAGTCAAGCTCCCTAGTGAAACTAGAGTTGGACAATTTTTGGTAGTGATCTTCAAATTCTCCACGGCAAAAAAGATACACAAGATTCTCGTTCTATTTTATGTCTATTCTTTGGAATCACATATCTTTAACTACACCAAAAAAATAAAAAGATTAGAAAAGGCCAATTATTCCTAGTCTTTGGAAAAATTTCAGGCAGAAACATGAGCAGTGATTACAACAGGGAAAAGAAATAAAAAATAAATTAAAATAAGAAAAGAGGACTGCACCACAAGTCCACAACGTGCCCATCTCTTTCTTAATTCATACATCATAAATAGCTTTCAAATCTTTATAACAATATTCTGTGCACATGTTTTATTTTACAGCTTTTTTCCACATAAACTTGTCAAACCTTTTTTCTATTTATGTAACAAATAAATTAATGTATTCTAATGAAAACGAGCAGCCTAACTCTAATCAGAGTATGCTGCCTAACTCTTTTTACTTGCATAGTTGCATGGCCTTCAATTTGTCAAATCTATGCAAATATTTGATTATTATAGTTACTTAAAAGGGAATGAATTGCAACTGCTTTCGTTTGGTTATAAATTATAGCACCCATTTTATAGAAAAAATAAAAACATTTCTCACCCCTCATTTATTTCTTCTTTTCATCCTGTTGTTATTGTGTTCCAACTATGCAACTTGCTGCTGGTTCTGCCTAGTTGTTATAGGCTTATAGCCTGCCTAACTATTAATTAGTTCTAATCTTAATCAAATTAGAGCCGTTTAAGTGTTATATATTTACAGAAATGATTATTCTTCTTGATTAGGAAACTTAGTATTCACACACAAATTTAAGTGTTTAACCATTTCTATCATCAAGTTGTATTCGTAATTACGTGTAGGTAATATTCACTTGTATCAGTGTAGTCAGGGTTTGGGATGTTTTGACAGGAGGTGTGAATCAATGAATTCCGCTACTCTATTATGTCAGTGGACTTGAACAAATATAAATATATGTTTTTTCTAACTCTCCCAAAAAACAAAAACAAAAAAAAGAGCAAACCCCATTGAAGACAAAGAGTGAGGTACAAGGTCATTTTTGTCCACCACCCTTCTCGCGAACCAGCCAGAAAGCAGTTAGCCTTAGCCTTCCTCCACCAGTAATGTAAGTGTAAATGAATCTACATCAAATATAGGAGGAAATTGAACTTCATGTGAATTGGCATGAGATATTGACATATATCAATTAACGGGTCTGGTGGGATGGACAAGGGTCTTTCTACTCTAATAATTAGAGGTTTCGAATTTAAGCCCTAAGAAAGGAGGAACCCCTGTAGGAACACTTCCCTTTTAATTATGGACCATATGTGGTTCAGATCTAGATTAGTCGGCCAAGTAACTATAACGTATGGTTATACATACATACATACATCTATATCCATCTCTCTATATATATATATATATAGAGAGAGAGAGAGATAAAATTGGCTTTATTGAGGTAAGAAAATCTTGCAAAGGTAGAAACAAAGATTGTGATATTTTTAGGACCATAATTAGTCAAATCTAATTGATATAACCTAACTGTTTTATTGACCTTCGCCTTGCCACCATCCTATTGATTGAGATAGAAGGTCTGTTTGTACGTCACTTCAAGCCAAATACTAATTCATTTGAACAGTTAAAAATCTTTAGAAAGCTACGTAAAAACCAACTCTTTCCGAAGCCAAAAAGATATGCTATGGTCCATCTCAATACACACATCCTTTTCCCAATTGTTCCTGTTTTCTTCCTTCTTTACCAAAATCACAACTATATTCTTTACGCATGATCATGTCAATATTACTTTTCTCACATAGTCAACAAGGGAAAATGAAAGATTCAACTAGCTAACATTATTTCAAATAGTGCCTTCTTAATTTATTCTTGGAATACTCATGTTGATAACTATTGGTGGAGAAAAGAGATGCAAGATGTGCTTATTAATTTAATCCTAATTACTGTCTAATAAACTTGAAAGAATTATAAGCGAATCAAGTCACTAAATTGAAACTAACTAAACACTCAATTAGAATGAATGACACACAATTGAGTGCAGGACAAACAAGTCAAATGACATGACAATTATAGGATCTTGCAGGATTGGCATTTACCACCAACACGACTATATAATAGAACAGAAATTGAGAAATGTGATTGGCATGAATCGGATACGTGCTTCATTTGTTTTGGCAACTCGACACTCAACAGTTGAACAAGAAAAGAAATGGTGAATATTGTAAAACATGGTGAAGGTGTAATCTGAGAAGTGATAATATAGAAAGATGGGTCGTGAGAGTGGCGGTTAGCTATTAAACATGGTTCATTTTTGAGTAAAATTAACTCACTCTTTTAAGCAATTTACAAAATTATAAATAGTAATTTGGCATTTATTGACAATTTGAGATTAACATAAAAAAATATCTTCAATATAGTGCCTTGAATGATTCACGTCTCGAGACCAAATATCAACTCAATTATTCACGCAATTGAAAGCCCTCACAATCTAAACACACATTCTATGGTTGCACGTAGAAGACCAGTACAAATATAACCTACGTCTCGAGACCAAACATTAATGACCATGTTAATGAAATATTCACGCAATCGAAAGCCCCCAAACACAACAACACACGCAGTTGATGTAGTTGGCCATTTAACCAAAAGTTGGTAGGTTGGTTGTTTAATTTGTAGAACAAGAGTACACAAATAGCCACAATAGGGCTCCCCCACCCTAGGTGTACGAGGCACAAAAACAGTAGGGTTTCTGGTGATTGTCTTGTAGCTAGGTTACTCTAAAGCCAGCAGGAACTTATTAACTAGGGGACAAAGGGATCTTTAATGGATGATTAAAACTGAGATTTTTTTGTCCCCCTTTTTTTCTTGCCCTCAATTGTCCAATAGGAAAAAATTCACATAAATAGCTATTTTTCAACTATGGTAATTGAAATTAGTTAGTATCACGGAGTTTGAATTTCTACAAGTGAGTATTAAGAACAATGACTATTTTTCAATTACAGAGTTGAAAAGTGGTTATTTCTCATAGTAGTAATTTTGGGGATGAATGGATTTTCTTGATACTGCATACACGTTATCCTTTTCTTTAACCAATTTTGAGCCTGTTTTGAGATGTGTTTGAAACTCTGAATAATTAAATTGGGGAATGTGAAATATTGAACCCCAAGATCACAGTAGAGATAAGATTTTTTCTTCATTTTCTTAAATTGTAGGATACAGTTTGGCCCATGAATTGTAGGGAAGGAGAAAAAAGACGGCCCAATATTTTAAAACTGGTACGCAGTAGCACTACAGTCTACATGACTATACATATGGTTTAAGTGGCAACCCAACTGTACTATTTCCACCTATGAAATGAAGAAAATCTAATGGATATCTTTACACAATTAGCTGATCAAATTTATTTTTTACTTTCTATATCCGGCAAACATAAATTTTACACTAACTATACACGGTTATACACATGTATATCATTCGCCGGCTATTTTTAATTTGAAATGTTTGGTGAATGGCTATTTAGGTAAATTTTATATTTATTTATATTATAATTGTATTATCTAATGAGATTGAAATCTTGCACTTAAGTGATCGGTTTATGTTCCAATTCTAAGGTAAAGACTTATATCACTGATGTTTACATCAATAATCAATGTACGATATGTGTTTTTTCCTATAAACAATTATTACTTAAAGATAAATAAATGATTTGTATTCTCAACTTTTCAACTACTATAATTAAATTATTTAATTAAGTGTAAATATTGGATGCGGATAAATATTTACCCAACTTTAATCCCAAATATACAATGGAGCCCAGGATTCGTTTAATGCGAATCAACAATATCCATATAATGTGGTTCCTCTTTGAATGTTCAATTTGCAAAAAACCACACAACAAACAAGTTAACTGAATAAACAAGTTGCACAATAGATGCTCTTTCAATTCAACAACTTTTCTCTAAAAGTACACATACGCAAAATACGGTATTTATAGCTTGCAAGATTTTCTAAGTCTACCATAGACTCTAAAAACTTGAGGTGGGGGTCTTATATTAATAGAACAATCGTACCTCTTTCATTTAATTTTTTTATTTTTTTTTATGGAGAGGAACTCTCTAGAGAAAAAACAATAAGTGCTCAGGTCCTACCATATCATTTTTAGACGCTTTGGCAAAAAGAAATTACTAATTGTTGAAGAAAATGAATGATCTCTAAGTAAATTGCCCATTTCTTGAAATGAAATGATATGTTTAGTTAATACTAGCGCGACATAATGATTTAATCTAGAAGGCAATCATCACTTCAGTCTTTCTATTTCTCAAAAAACTTCATCCAAGATTTCAAGATCAAGATTTGCTTGTCGAATTTTATGAAGATTGTAATATTTATTTATAGTGTTAGACTAATATATAATACATAAAAAGTTGAAAATATAGCTGGCAGCCATGGGTGAGTGGGTGTGAATATACGGCCGAATTGTTTGTCTCATTTTGGGCATGGTGAAACATCTTAAGATAGATTAGTACATCTGTTCTTCTGTACTCTACATTATAAAAGAGATAAGTATAAAAGTGGAGAGACTTTTTGAAAAAAACAAAAAAAGTTCTGTCCTTTATGTTAAAAATAAAAAATAATAGGAATCTAGTAGCTCAGTTGGTTAGTCTTAAAACACTTCATCCAAGATTTCAAGATCAAGATTTGCTTGTCGAATTTTATGAAGATTGTAATATTTATTTATAGTGTCAGACTAATATATAATACATAAAAAGTTGAAAATATAGCTGGCAGCCATGGGTGATTGGGTGTGAAAATACGGCCAAATTGTTTGTCTCATTTTGGGCATGGTGAAACATCTTAAGATATATTAGTACATCTGTTCTTTTGTACTCTACATTATAAAAGAGATAAGTATAAAAGTGGAGAGACTTTTTGAAAAAAAAAAAAAAAAGTTCTGTCCTTTATGTTAAAAATAAAAAATGGTAGGGATCTAGTAGCTCAGTTAATTGGCTACCTGAACTCTCACCTTGTTGGTGAGGGTTCGAATCCCCACATTGTACCCCTTCCCCTACCGCCTATGTAATAAAAACAATTTTTTCAAAACAAAAAAAAAAAAAGAGTTCAATAATACAACAACAACATACCCAGTGAGATCTCACAAAGTGGGCCTTGTGAGAGTTAGTGTACGCAGATCTTACTCCTACGTTGGGAGGCAGAAAGAATGAGTTCAATAATACGTTTTTCAATTGTGGGATATTAAGAAAGTGAACAGGAGTACGAAAAAAGTCCGTTTAGGAAAGAAAAAAGATTTAAAGATAATGTAACAGAAAATACAACAATTAAATACTCCATATAGTTGCACCGTATTCTGTTTCTTTATAAAATTATTAGAGGAAGTTGATTTTAACCTGAATTTAAAACAAATTTATTATCAAATTAAACTTATAAAAGAGCATACCTTGCAATAATAGGTGATCCAAACCACTTTATAGCATATCACAGCATCTAGTTGCAATTTATTGGGCCGCGAGTAGGCAGCCATATAACCTCAAGTCCAAAATCCCAACCCAAAGTATTTCTTAATTTGTCTAAAGTAAGATCCTCTCTTAAATGAATGAGAGTCTTTTTAATTAATTTGTTCCATGTCCCATTCCTTCTACTCGCAACAATTCAATAAGTTGAATAACTCTTCGAGCCAGATGAGAAGAATGCTTTTTTTTTTATGTTGCTCGAACTCTTCAAAAATACCACCGAATGCATGTCTTTTATTGGATGCCCCTAAATATACCTGTCAAGTGAGTGCTGAAAATAGGATCCTATAAGTTCCTAAACGTTAGGACCACCTTTATATAACTATTTATCAAGGAATGCTTATGCCGCTTCCTTCTTCCAACAGGAGTTTGTGAAGTTATCTTTGAAGTGTTAAGAGCTTGACTCACGTGAAGCTAATTTAAGAGTAGAGAAGAGTGTTGGTATGATGCTACAGGAGAACCTATGTAATTAATTACTGCATGATTAAGTAAAAAACAGTACTCTTTATTGTTACTTTAAGTTTTGGATTGCCCCAAACTGATACCCACAATTGTAAAATGAAATTCTTAATACTCCATCAAATTCAATTTGAATGTCTCAAATAGGAAGACTTGATACGAAAAGAGCCCAAATATTGTAGGTCAATTTTACATAATAGGTATAAAATGCATATACATTATCAGTGCACAGAAGTTATACAATTCTATGGAAGTATTAGAAAAGATTAATAAATGGAGTGGTGCATGTTATCGTTAGACCGCTGGAAAAGCTAGAGATGTGCATTAGAACATTTGTGTAGACAAGGAATTAATTGGCTGATTGTTTAGCAAAACTAAGTGCGGAAATGAGGATTATCTCATTCTTTCATCTCTCCATGCAAAAAGAAGTGTAAAGGCTGATAACTTGCAGAATCATACATAGCCTCCAAGATTTTGGATATTTTTATGCAGAAACATTTGGTTGATACCTGTATTTGGATGTTTTTATGTCACATACTCATATTCCTCACATACCTGGTGGTATAACGCTATACTAGGATGGAACAGACCTCCTAGTTTAGACTGCATATCTTATACCTATCTTATATATTCAAGATAGAATCCTCTTACCTCCTTGTAATAAGATAGGATGTGGGGGCGGGGGGTGGGCGGGGGGAGGAGGAGGGTTGTCTGTTCTCTGTCATAGATATAGCAAGGCGTGGTGAACACCCTACCTTGCATTTTGTAATCTTTTCATTCAATAAAATTATCCACCTAGAAGCCTCAGATTAGGTAGTTGCTTAAGAAAATGGAGATAAGGCAAACCACAGAAACAAGCTAATTAAGTATGATCCTGAATTGAACTCTTTAACATTGATGTCAACAAATTGTATCACGGTCAAGAGTCACAAGTTTCATAACAGCTCTTTCATCCTATCTTTCTTTGCTAAATTGGTCACTATTTCCTCCTATCAATGATCAAATCAATAGTTCATGAATAATATTTGCGGCCTACACACTTGAGTCTAGACCTCCTATTTCTCACAGGATTGAACCACTTGTTTTTACCAGTCATTTTGGACCTAAGTTTCTTAGATTCTCTTGATCTAAGTACTGTTTCCATAATCTTTACATCCTCACAAATCTCATGCCTAGAAAGTGTCGCTAAACTTGGCATAATATCCTTCTGAAAATATTTCATTCTCCTTCCTCTCTTTAGTGTTATTCCGTTGTCCTTTCTCTCAGTGGCATTAAATTCAAATGCATTTGAGGTCACACAACAGTCGTCGATGGAGCTTTCAGGTTGTTTGAGCACCATTTCTTCAAAAGTGTCTGAAGAACACTGTGGATTTTCTGTAGTTTCACCTTCAATCTTATTCATCATACTGATAGCAACGCTTGGTTCGAAACATTCCAATGCAAAATAGACAAGGGACAGTGCTCCTCTTATGATCTGACCATCAACTTCTGATGTTTCTCCCATCTGGTTATCATTACTAGAAGAGTCAACATCCTCCAGCTGGCATGGAAATTTATTTGCTTGAAGTGTTTCAAGTTTTTGAGTTCCAGATTGCATGGTCTCTATGCCACTTGAGGTGTCCTCAGAACAAGAAGATTTGCCTGATGAAAGAGATCTGTCAGGACCGCTATCCTTTACAAAATCTTGAGTCTTATATTCAGGAGAAGACATCGGATCTTGCTTGGCTTTCTTGCTTTTGTTTTCTGGTGTACTTGGAACTTGATCAACACTATCCAAAAATTCTATAGTCAAGTCAGCTTTTTCGTATTCGGAATTCCTACTGAGCCTGCAAGGACTTCCGCTACTGTTTGAAAGTGGCTGCTTGAGGTTTATCTCGAACTGTTCAACTCCAACATTTTCCATTCTTTTATAACCGTGCTGCAGCCAGTCACAGAATTAAGGATTCCATGTGACTCCCTTGAGGAAGCCCTACTTGAAGAACATGCCAAGCTAGGATCATCTGAGTGAAAAGAATCATCAAATATGGATTTGTTAAGGTCCAGAAAAGCTCTTTCATCAGAAAAAAGAACTTTGCCCTTTGCTGATAAATCTCTAGAAAGGAGGGACCGCTCACATTGTTCAACTCCTGCAGTATATATACAAATTAGATAGACATAGAGAAGCATACTACTGATAGTGCTTTGCCCGTAACGTTTGTAGATATGAGCGGAGGATAAAGAACTATCAGACCTTCAGCTAAAGGGTTCTGCTCCATACAACTCGTGCTGCCATCTGGAACAAAATGATTTCTTGGAGTCCCATCAAACCAATTATCCTTAGTGTGGTTTGTGTAAGCATGGATGCATTGGTAATCACGTTTGTATCCAGAATAAGAAACACGAGCAGAACCCAGCGCTGACTGGGGCTTCAGTTCTGCATTAGACACTGTTTAGTTTGATTCCTCTAAATCGATAAAATTATTCCAAGTCTTTGTTCGACTACCTGTTTTAGTATCAGGTAGAGATTTGATCTGATTCTTCCAAGTCAATAATATGATCAAAGGTCTTTGTTCTGGCACTTGTTTTCAGATTGTTCCTTCCAATGCTCAATGAGAGATTAATGTCCCCAGGATGGTGTGCCACACCTCCACGGTAATAATGGTTTTTGTCGATTGAGTTCTCTGGATTATTGCAGCAACCATGTCTCTTATTCAAGTTCCCCCTATCAATACGATCAAGATAACGAGGGGAATAAATTTGAGGATTTGAAAGCCGTTGCTGGAAAGCTGGAAACGTGCCTTGCTGCTCTCTTGACCAGTTGAACTCCTGATGCACATGAAGAAATATAACAATAACATAAAGGAACCTCAAGTAAAGCTACATGCTCTTGAGGGATCTTTTAAGATCCAAAACAACACGTTATCTGTCTAGGTCAAAGTGACAACTACTTGCTTTAGCGCTTTTCTCTGATTTCTTTGTAAGCAATACATATTTTTTTTTTCCGAATGATATGTCAAAACATACTGCTTAGCAAAGGGAAGACCCAAAAGGATAAAAACCTAGAAAGACTCTTGGCACGTTACAAAAAAAAAAAAAAAAAATCAAGTTCAATAGCCTTAGGGATGCTGCAAACTCTCTTCTGATCAACAAACATAGATGAAGGACTGATGAAATTTCCAAATGTAACTGGATTTCCTTGTCGGCCTCCTCCCCTACAATAAGCCCCATCCAACTCTTTCCAGCTCAGATCCTTCATCATGTCCTTTTGTGTGTAGTACAGGCGGTGAAGTTCATAAACCTAAAGAAATAGCAAAAAGTAGATGAAAAGAAAAGAACGGGAACATCTTGTCCACTATGACTTATCGATCTTCTTCTGATTTTCTTAGATATATATGCTGCTTAAATTGACCGACAGTCCATATACAATGTTTACAGGTAATATACTCGCGGAATTTCAATTATGTCATGATTTTACAAATACTTCTTAATAGATAGGCTACTCTCACTTTGAGGTAAGCCTGTTATCCGGTTCAAATCGGACCGGACCGGTAACGGTTAATAAACCAGCCGGTCTCCAGTTTAACCGATTTCGGTTTACCCGTTTTAAACTGGAAACCGGACCGGTCCGGTTTGAAACGTTAGAAAACCCTTTTATTTTTTATTTTTTGTATAGTATATATATATTATAGTATTTATTAATATATTGTAGGTATATTTACATATGTTATATAAGTTTATAAGTAAAGTTTATATATTTACTGACTAACAGCATATACGTGTATATATATAGTATACATATAACTTAAACATATATATATAAGTTATATAACGTAAGTATATTGATATATATATATAAATATATTCTTAGTATATTTTAGGTATATGTAGTATAACTTAAGCATATAACTTAATATATATATATATGTTTAAGTTATACGTATACTATATATAGTTATAAGTTATATATATATATATATATATATGTTTAAGTTATATCTATACTATATATA